>NC_041398.2:247803153-248060653 GCF_900747795.2 Erpetoichthys calabaricus | reverse complement strand
TTACTAAGGAGTGGCTTCCGTCTGGCCACTCTACCATACAGGCCTGATTGGTGGATTGCTGCAGAGATGGTTGTCCTTCTGGAAGGTTCTCCTCTCTCCACAGAGGACCTCTGGAGCTCTGACAGAGTGACTATTGGGTTTTTGGTCACCTCCCTGACTAAGGCCCTTCTCCCCCGAACTTCTTCCACTTATGGATGATGGAGGCCACTGTGCTCATTGGGACCTTCAAAGCAGCAGAAATTTTTCTGTAACCTTCCCCAGATTTGTGCCTCGAGACAATCCTGTCTAGGGATGGGAATCGAAAACCGGTTCTTGTTGAGAACCGGTTCCCACTGTTTCAATACCTTGGAATTGTTTGCCATTTTTGCAAACGATTCCCCTATCGATTCCAGTCGCCTCGAATGACGTCACCACGTTGCATAGCATCATTTACCCAGCTGGAAACATGGCGCCTGAGCGGCACAAATGCTCAAAAGTTTGGTTATACTTTACGAGAAAGGATGACAACAGGGCAACTTGCAATACTTGCAAAGTAGATATTTCATCAAAGGGAGGAAACACTACGAATATGCAAAAGCATTTGCTCACAAAACACGCGATAACCTTAAATGAATGTCGTGTTTTTGATCCGCTCCGGACTAGTGAATCTCAACCCAGCAGCAGCGGTAACGTTTGCACGTCCTCTCCCGTTAATACGGCAGGTAACTAATCAACTAATATTGCATATTATGTTAACGTGATTTGCCTTATTGCAAAACCTGCTATTACTGTGCATTGCATTTAGATGACCATGACGAGAGAGACAGACAGAGTCTGGCTGTCTCAGATGCTGGCAGTTCTCGCTGCAGTCTACCGGTAGCTTCTCCTTTCACAGAGGCGGGGAAAAGTAAAATGACACAGGCCAGGATAGACGAATGTCACCGAGCAGTGACTAAGTTTGTGGTAAAAGGCTTGAACCCATTTGCCACAGTAGATGCCCCCGATTTTCGGGGTGTGTTTAATTGTAGGCTAAGTCAGGGAATGTCAAAGTTGCATGTTCTCCTCTTACCAGATGTTTCATCCGTTTCCATTTCTGAGCTGAAACATGTGTTGAATGGACAAGTTTTAGTCAAGATCATTACCTCACAGTAATGCTGCATTATGTCAGGAATGGCCAGGCTCAAGAAAAAGTCCTCAAAACCAAACCAGTGTACCAGGCACAGACAGGGACAGCTGTAGCAGAGGAGATTGATGAGATCTTGGAGGAGTATGGTATCAAAGACAAGGTTGTGGCAGCCACTGTTGATAATGCGGCCAACATGGATGTAGTTGTCAAAATAGTTGATGGTTGCAGAATTGCACTGTGCACAGTTCCATTGGACTTGAGTTGATTGTATTTGTTGCTGGCTGATGTAGTTTTATTTTTAAGTGCTCAGCTCATATATACTTTTAAAAAGGAGAGTGTAAATGTTACTGGACATTCTTGTGTAATTGCCACAGAATAATTTATGTTATATTTTGTTATTGCTATAGAAGAATATTTATTTTATTATTATTTTACATTTACAAATTTTTTTCTGGGCACCCCGTGGCACCCCATCGAGGAGCCGTAGGCTGTGGATCTCTTAAGATCTCACTGTTGGGTTTGTAAGGTTATCTTGTTCAAACATAAGATATAAAACAAAGTTCTAAGCTAAAAGACCAGTGTGTTCTCCTTTTTTAAAAATAAGAATCGATAGGAGAATCGATAAAGAATCGAATTGTTAAACAGAATCGAAAATGGAATCGGAATCGTGAAAATCTTATCAATTCCCATCCCTAATCCTGTCTCAGAGGTCTACAGACAATTCCTTTGACTTCACGCTTGGTTTGTGCTCTGACATGAACTGTCAACTGTGGGACCTTCTATAGACAGGTGTGTGCCTTTCCAAATCATGTCCAGTCAACTGAATTGACCACAGGTGGACTCCAATGAAGCTGCAGAAACATCTCAAGGATGATCAGGGGAAACAGGATGCACCTGAGCTCAATTTTGAGCTTCATGGGAAAGGCTGTGAATACTTAAATACATGTGCTTTCTCAATTTTTTTTATTTTTAATAAATTTGCAAAAATCTCAAGTAAACTTTTTTCACGTTGTCATTATGGGGTGTTGTGTGTAGAATTCTGAGGAAAAAAATGAATTTAATCCATTTTGGAATAAGGCTGTAACATAACAAAATGTGGAAAAAGTGATGCGCTGGGAATACTTTCCAGATGCACTGTATGTCTGTGTGTGTGTGTGTGTCTGTGTGTATATATATATATATATATATATATATATATATATATATATATATATTTGCAGTTGGAGATCCACAAAGGGAGAAAAAACAAATCACGTATCATAAAATAGTTTTATTCCTGAGCTTTCAACCCCTAGTCACCTCCACCCACACCCCCCCCCCTGAATGTGTTGCTATATATTGCCTTTGATTCTTGTAAGTCTAAGCATTATCCTCTGATGAAGACCCCTGATAGGGGTTGAAAGCTCAGGAATAAAACTATTTTATGATACGTGATTCGTTTTTTCTCCCTTTGTGGATCTCCAACTGCAAATATGCAAACCGTATCACAGACCTTCTCTTCCATATATATATATATATCCATCCATCCATTTTCCAACCCGCTGAATCCGAACACAGGGTCACGGGGGTCTGCTGGAGCCAATCCCAGCCAACACAGGGCACAAGGCAGGGAACCAATCCCGGGCAGGGTGCCAACCCACCGCAGGACACACACACAAACACACCCACACACCAAGCACATACTAGGGCCAATTTAGAATCTCCAATCCACCTAACCTGCATGTCTTTGGACTGTGGGAGGAAACCGGAGTGCCCGGAGGAAACCCACGCAGACACGGGGAGAACATGCAAACTCCACGCAGGGAGGACCCGGGAAGTGAACCCGGGTCCCCAGATCTCCCAACTGCGAGGCAGCAGCGCTACCCACTGCGCCACCGTGCCGCCCTATATATATATATATATATGTATGTATATATATATATATATATATATATATATATTATATATATATATATATATATATATATATATATATATATATATATATATATATGTGTGTGTGTTTTAACATTGTTTGCAAAAGTATTGCATAGTAAAAACACTGAAAATGCATTGATATATATATCCTCGCTTACTGTAAAACTGTAATTACTACTAAATTATTTGCCTTTTGTGCATGTACACAGCATTGAGACTGTACAAAATGCAATTTAGATGCATACTTATAAGCAACTCAACAAGTGCCATTGAAGTAAACTCTTCTGTGTCCACTATTTTGGAGTATATTATTCTTCCATGAAAGGTGACCATTCAGAGAATGAGATATTGTAATGAGTATGATCCAGTCAGGAAAGGACTACTGGTATATATTAAGCACAAACTATTAAGATTGTGATTAAAGCCTGCATTTTGTTTTTTTTTAATGCAGAGGCTGTTTTTTATAAGCATATGGTTCTGAAGAACATTTTCAAAAGTCTTTGTTTTTGAGGGTTTTCCGGCATAGTATGGATAAAAGGTGAAAATTTAGACTGCTGTCTGTATTTTTAAAAAATAAAAAAAAAATTAATATAAGTAGTAGTTTTGGATGGGGCTTAATAATCAGGATAGGGTTCTCTCTTAGTACACCTTGACTAATATAGCCATGGTTAGAAGTGAAAAAGCCTTCTTCCCCTTCCTCTTTGTAAAGTGGACCATGAGTCACTTGACCAGAAGTGGTAGATATCAGCTTCCTTAAGGTAACCTTTCTAGACTAAACAAACTCCTGGACACATTTAGATCCTTTTTTTTGGGTGTTCTTCCTGCACTGCTGTCAGACCTTCTGTCTGAACATACAGAACCTGTCTGTAGTCCTTCCATTTTACCTCTGTGGTTTCCTCTGTGCTACCAGTTTGTTCCCTTTTCGCAGCTTTGTGAACTGTGAGAGATTAGACCATACATTTGATTTAATAACAAGTATACTGTATGTGTTTTCTTTACACCCCTTGTATGGTAAAATGCAGAAGTTTGAAACAAAACCAAACTACAGTAACATTTTCAAGCCATAACAAGCCTAGAATACGCTCAGATTGCTCCCAGCTAATTTAGCCAATCCACATACAATTAATGATATTCCCCCCTGGGACACACACGCAGTGCAGTCTTTCTTTTAAACTGCTAGTCTGCTTGTTCTACATTGTTGTTGTTGCAGGCATAAAAAATTTTGGGCCTCAGCCAGGGCTTATTTTTCAGGAGAAATTGTAGGTTTGTTGTGAGGCTACATGAAGTTATGTGAGACGTGTATAGTGTGTTATCTAAGTCCTTTTTTTAGTCAGCCATTTTTATGCACATAATAAGGAATAAAAGTACATACTGTAGCTGTCAATATTGTCAATGAATGGTGAGATTTATAGCATTTTTCCTTCGGGTGAGGAATTTTCTTTCTAACCATTCTAAATTAATTACAGAATTTAAAAAATGGACAATAATATCCATGCATCAATGTCATCATTTGTCAGTGCTACTTAGACATCTATATCGTTTCCCAAAGAAAGTTCTCGTCTGGATTGTACCCGGCTGTAGAGTGGTTGAACATTCCTGGATTTACTCCCCACCACTGTCTGCTTACTCTCTTCAATTCACCAGTGACATCCATATGGTTTTCTCTTTGAGATAACACAGTATGCACTGGGTCTTTTGTTCTTATTTGTATTTCCAGAATTTGTCGGAATTGATCAGTTCATTACAGTGACTGTACTTAACACTGGACATGTGACATATTTGTTTTTCATAATATACAGTATGTGTAGTTTGGACAAGGTAGGATGGAGATTCAATATTTTTTCTAGATACAGGCATCTAATATCTGTATATACTGTACACTACTGGTCAAAAGGTTTAGAACACCTCAGTTTTTCTTCAGATTTAAGCAGCTGAAATGCAATGAATGATCTAAAATGGTGAAAAGTAAGCAGCAAACTGCCAGAGGTTTAAATTTAAAGTTTAGGTTAGCGAAATCTGAAATAAAGTAAGTTTCAGGATATTACAAATGGGAGCAACTAATAGCTTACAACTTACAGATGTTCTACAGCAGTTAAAGTAACTGAAGCCTTGAAAGCTGAAGCAAACACTCTGTCTTAAAGCAGAGTTAGAACAGACTGTTATCTTCACCCTATGTAGTACTACTTGGACAATATTCCAGTGATGATGGCAAGAAAATGGCAATCAATAAATGAAATGAGACAGAGCATTATAACCCTTGGAAGTATAGGCCATTCATTTAGAGAAATTGCAAAAAAAAAAAAAAAAATCAAAGTGTCAATAAGTACGGTGGTATCCTACACAATCCAACTGGAAACTGGCAACTGGAAGAAACTCTGATAGAAGGAAATCTGGCCATCCCAAAGTCACAACCTAATCAGAAGACAAGTTTCTGAGGGTCACCAACTTGGCGTGATAGGCGCCTTACTGCTCAACAGCTTAACGGTGGACGAAAAAGGCAAGTCTCACTTTCTTCCTTAAAGGACAAAATAGGGCCTTGAAGTACCGAGAAAGTCTCCTCTTTCTTTGCATTAGTTGTTCCCTGAAGAAAGCCCATGGGTGCCACCATCGAGAGAGATGTGGAGAGAGCAAACCAGATGAACAACTTCTTTAACAGGTTTGACCACCCTAACCCACTCTCACCTCGGAGTACTGCACCCTCCACCCATCCTTCTGCTGATACCAGCATAGGAGAGAGTTAGCCCCACCCCCCCCCACCCACAATTACAGCAGCCCAAGTAAGCAGACAGCTGAGGAGACTTTGTGCCAGCAACGCAGCGGGTCCAGATGGAGTATCGCCACGACTGCTGAAGGCCTGTGCATTGGAGCTGGGGAGTCCTCTACAGTGCATCTTCAACCTGATCCTGGAACAGGGGACAGTCCCGAGGCTTTGGAAAACATCTTGCATCACCCCAGTCCCAAAGGTATCACATCCTAGTGAGCTGAATTACTTCAGGCCTGTCGCTTTGACATCGCATGTGATGAAAACTATGGAGCGGCTGCTGCTTCACCACCTGAGGCCACAGGTCCGCCACACCCATGACCCTCTGCAGTTCGCATACCAGGAGAAGGTGGGAGCGGAGGATGCCATCATCTACAGTGGTGTGAAAAACTATTTGCCCCCTTCCTGATTTCTTATTCTTTTGCATGTTTGTCACACAAAATGTTTCTGATCATCAAACACATTTAACCATTAGTCAAATATAACACAAGTAAACACAAAATGCAGTTTGTAAATGGTGGTTTTTATTATTTAGGGAGAAAAAAAAATGCAAACCTACATGGCCTTGTGTGAAAAAGTAATTGCCCCCTGAACCTAATAACTGGTTGGGCCACCCTTAGCAGCAATAACTGCAATCAAGCGTTTGCGATAACTTGCAATGAGTCTTTTACAGTGCTCTGGAGGAATTTTGGCCCACTCATCTTTGCAAAATTGTTGTAATTCAGCTTTATTTGAGGGTTTTCTAGCATGAACCGCCTTTTTAAGGTCATGCCATAGCATCTCAATTGGATTCAGGTCAGGACTTTGACTAGGCCACTCCAAAGTCTTCATTTTGTTTTTCTTCAGCCATTCAGAGGTGGATTTGCTGGTGTGTTTTGGGTCATTGTCCTGTTGCAGCACCCAAGATCGCTTCAGCTTGAGTTGACGAACAGATGGCCGGACATTCTCCCTCAGGATTTTTTGGTAGACAGTAGAATTCATGGTTCCATCTATCACAGCAAGCCTTCCAGGTCCTGAAGCAGCAAAATAACCCCAGACCATCACACTACCACCACCATATTTTACTGTTGGTATGATGTTCTTTTTCTGAAATGCTGTGTTCCTTTTACGCCAGATGTAACGGGACATTTGCCTTCCAAAAAGTTCAACTTTTGTCTCATCAGTCCACAAGGTATTTTCCCAAAAGTCTTGGCAATCATTGAGATGTTTCTTAGCAAAATTGAGACGAGCCCTAATGTTCTTTTTGCTTAACAGTGGTTTGCGTCTTGGAAATCTGCCATGCAGGCCGTTTTTGCCCAGTCTCTTTCTTATGGTGGAGTCGTGAACACTGACCTTAATTGAGGCAAGTGAGGCCTGCAGTTCTTTAGACATTGTCCTGGGGTCTTTTGTGACCTCTCGGATGAGTCGTCTCTGCGCTCTTGGGGTAATTTTGGTCGGCCGGCCACTCCTGGGAAGGTTCACCACTGTTCCATGTTTTTGCCATTTGTGGATAATGGCTCTCACTGTGGTTCGCTGGAGTCCCAAAGCTTTAGAAATGGCTTTATAACCTTTACCAGACTGATAGATCTCAATTACTTCTGTTCTCATTTGTTCCTGAATTTCTTTGGATCTTGGCATGATGTCTAGCTTTTGAGGTGCTTTTGGTCTACTTCTCTGTGTCAGGCAGCTCCTATTTAAGTGATTTCTTGATTGAAACAGGTGTGGCAGTAATCAGGCCTGGGGGTGGCTACGGAAATTGAACTCAGGTCTGATACACCACAGTTAGGTTATTTTTTAACAAGGGGGCAATTACTTTTTCACACAGGGCCATGTAGGTTTGGATTTTTTTTCTCCCTAAATAATAAAAACCATCATTTAAAAACTGCATTTTGTGTTTACTTGTGTTATATTTGACTAATGGTTAAATGTGTTTGATGATCAGAAACATTTTGTGTGACAAACATGCAAAAGAATAAGAAATCAGGAAGGGGGCAAATAGTTTTTCACACCACTGTACATGCTACACCGACCCCTCTCCCACTTGGACAGAGGCAGTGTTGCCGTAAGAATTATGTTTCTGGACTTCTCTAGTGCCTTCAACACCATCCAACCTCTGCTCCTCAGGGACAAACTGGCAGAGATGGGAGTAGATTCATACCTGGTAGCATGGATCGTGGACTATCTTACAGACAGACCTCCATATGAGCGTCTCGGGAACTGCAGGTCAGACATTGTGGTCAGCAACACAGGAGCACCGCAGGGGACTGTACTTTCTCCGGTCCTGTTCAGCCTATATACATCGGACTTCCAATACAACTCGGAGTCCTGCAAAACGAGGAGGAGTATAGGAACCTCATCAAGCACTTTGTTAAATGGTGCGACTCAAACCACCTACACCTGAACACCAGCAAAACCAAGGAGCTGTTGGTGGATTTTAGGAGGCCCAGACCCCTCATGGACCCCATGATCATCAGAGGTGACTATGTGCAGAGGGTGCAGACCTATAAATACCTGGGAGTGCAGCTGGATGATAAATTGGACTGGTTATCTGTTGGCTCGTGTTGTATCTTATTAATGTTTGAGTGTCAGAAGAGATTTCACAAGACATAAAACGTTTTTACCATGTCAATACCAAAATTCCAAAAACACAGCAGTATTTTTTACAGTATCGGTAGTAGTGAGTGAAAGTTAATAATGGTACTAATACATGACTGCATGTGTACACATTAAAATAAGACACAGTAATATGTGAGGAGAAACTACATGTGAAAGTGGCTCACAGTGATGATGATGATGATACAGCTCCACATCAACATACATCGAAAACAAAAACCGCAGAAGTCATTTCTGAAAATGCTTTGTGTTCAAGGAAGGAGAATTTCAGTACATGCTTGCAGGAATTGAGCTTAAAAAAATCCCAAACACACACATGCACTTTTCATTATTCATATTTTTGTCTATTTCTCGATATTCAGAAATAGATCAGTGCATGCTTTGAGAGGCCAATAATGTGACTGGTCAGATTTAACTTATAGTGTCATGAATTTGTAAGAGGAGATGGAAGTGATGACGATATTCTACACGATACCAATAAAAGAGTGGAAGCTTTGCATTCATTTGCCTGATTGCAGTGATGCCGTTTAAACATGTCTATCTGAGCATCCATTCATTTTCTAACCAGCATATACAGTTCAGGATGGCAGGGAAAACCACACACACATCCGCAATGCATACTGCACACTAGAAGTGCTAACAACAGTTGTAGCAAATAACAGTCAAGGCAATTATCAGACAAAGTGGCTGTTTGGCTTGTCTACACCAGCAATGAAATGAGCTGCTCCACAGTATTTGTTAATACCAAAAGAAATTCATGTAGTATTTCAGTGCTTTGATGCACAAGCCAAGCCTCCCTTTTAATATGACATGTACGGTGTTAATAGAACCGCATAATGGCCGAGTCATGCAGTTAGCAGGATGGGCATTGCTGAATTAAGTATATGCAAATGCTCAATTTGTGTCACTTGTGTGGTATTTGAAGGCAAACTAATCTTCAGGAGTATAAACTTTAAAGTGTTATGCCCGTGGTGAATGCACTTTTTTCCTGTATTTGAACGGACAAGATTAATTGGCCACAGGTAACGACAGTGAGTTAATGTTGTGATTCTGGATTTTTGCGCAGGTTATGCAATAACAAAGTCTGATCGCTCATGTAAGTTGCTTTAAAAATGGCACAACAAGAATTCTAAAACAGTAGCATAATGTAAAACTGACAAGATTGATTTCACACAGGACGTTTGTGCAATGGTAAAAAAGAAAGGGCAGATTTGAACAATTAAAGCACCAGGTGTTTATGACATTTGAAATTTGAATTAATTTGACTTAATACACCAACAGAGATATGACATCAATACTTAGTTGAGCCTCCTTTTGCAAATCTAACAGCCTCTAGACACTGTCCTCCAATAGCCTTTGTTGAGTGTCTGGATTCTAGATGGAGGTATTATTGACCATTCTTCCATACAGAATCTCTCCAGTTCAGTTCAATTTGATGGCTGCTGAGCATGGACAGCCTTCTTCAAATCATCCCATAGATTTTCGATGATATTCAAGTCAGGGGACTATGACGGCCATTTCAGAACATTGTAGATTTCGAACTGTGTTTTGGGTCATTGCCTTGTTGGAATATCTAACCCCTGCGTAACTTCAACTTTGTGACTGATGCGTGAACATTATCCTGAAGAATTTGTTGACATTGGGTTGAGTTCATCTGACCCTCGACTTTAACAAGGGCTCCAGTCCCTGAACTAGACACACATCCCTACAGCATGATGGAACCTCCACCAAATTTGACAGTAGGTAGCAGTTGTTTTTCTTGGAATGTGGTGTTCTTCTTCCACCATGCAAAGCACTTTTTGTTCTGACCAAATAACTCAATTTTTGTCTCATCAGTCCAAAGCACTTTGTTCCAAAATTAATCTGGCTTGTCTAAATGAGCATTGGCATGCAACAAGCTACTCTGTTTGTGGCAAGTGCAGAAAGGGCTTCTTTCTCATCACCCTGCCATACAGATGTTCTTTGTGCAAATTGCGCTGAATTGTAGAACAATGTACAGATACAAGAAGTTCTTGCAGGTCTTTGGAGGTGATCTGTGTGTTGTCTGTAACCATTCTCACAATCCTGCTCATATGCCGCTCCTGTATTTTTCTTGGCCTGCCAGACCTGCTGGGTTTAACAGCAACTGTGCCTGTGGCCTTCCATTTCCTGATTCCATTCCTTACAGTTGAAACTGACAGTTTAAACCTCTGAGATAGCTTTTTGTACCCTTCCCCTAAACCAGGAGACTGAACAATCTTTGTTTTCAGATCTTTGGACATAGGCTTTGAGGATCCCATGCTGTCACTCTTCAGAGGAGAGTCAAAGGGAAGGAAGCACAACTTGCAATTGACCAACTTAAATAAATTTATATCTCATGATTGGACACACCTGTCTATGAAGGCTTAACGAGCTCATCCAACCAATTTGGTGTTGCAAGTAATCAGCATTGAGCAGTGACAGGCATTCAAATCAGCAAAATGACAAGGGGACCCACATTTTTGCACAGCCAGTTCTTCACATTTGATTTAATTTCATACAACTAAATACTGCTTCACTAAAAATCTTTGTTCGGAAAACACCCCAGTACTCGGATGTTCCTAGGAGATGAAAGACACACTACTGTTATCTTTTTTATTGAAAGGAGAGTCAATTATTATGCAGGCTGAGAGAGAGGTTCCCAAACTTTTTCATATGACTGTATTAATTAGAATTTCATATTTGGTTTTTGAATTGATATTCCTGCTGTTAGTCTTGAATGCTTTAACTTTTAACTCTAACAGAAATTCATCCAAAACGAGCCTCCCGCCTATATTCATCCATTGAACAATGGCTGGTGACGGACGGCAGGTGCTGACACAGCATTTGCGGTAACAGAGCAAACTGAATACAGGCGCGTAAAGCATGTGACGACGAAAACGATTTACTTTGTGATAATAGTGACAGTTCTTCAGGAGCTGATAGTGGCAGCATTGGTCAATTCTGGGCCAAGTTTTAGTTGAGTGTACCAAGGGGATGATTTTGCTTTGAATGTGCTTGTCAAATTTCAAAGCTGCCGGTCACTTCATCTCCGGAGTTCAAGAGAAAAGTATTAGCTACAGATAATCCTTTACAGAGTTACAGTCTACTTATATATTATGACATGTTTGCTGTAATTCTGACTGAGCCCAACATACAGTATGTACATAGCAACTAATACAACAGCATACACTAAGCCAAATTCCAGGCTGCATATCAGTCTGATGTCCATTTTAAAGAGATGATGCATTACTTTGCACTTCTTGTATATCAAGATGTAATTCAAAGGCCTGAAGTCGGAGTATGCTGGTGAACAAAACCTTTACAGTATGGAGAGAAATATCACAAGTGAGTAACATTTGTTGACAGTAATTCACCCGCCACTTCGCACAGGAGAAATCCTTTTTGAAAATAAAACTGCACTGATAGAGAGACTGACTAGGTCAACATGCAAGATCAGCATATTGTTGCTGATCAGACACTTTTGCTTTAAAAAGGTCGTTTAATAAGGAAGCGATACAAACCTTATAAAATTCCTGAGTTGGCAATGTCTCTACTGAACTACAGGTAGGTAGGTGAAGAGAGGCTGCCAACTGGTGAAAAACTAAACCTGCTAATGTGTTTTTGTATTTATTTATTAATTTTATTTTTTTGTTTTACATTTACAGCTCTAAATACATGATATTGTGAAAATAATCCTATGGCAGAATTATGTTTTAAAATATTTGTCTCCCTCTTTTCAGTCTTTCTCTCTCTCAAAATAGATAGTTGAAATAACATACTCTTTTTGTTCTTAACATCAGCCATGTCATACATTTTACATACATTATATGTAGTATTGTTGCAATAGGTTGGCACCTGTCCAGAGATTTTTCCTGCCTTGCATCTAAAGCTGCTGGGATAAGCTCCAGGTTTTTTACGATTGCGCTCTGGATAAGTGAGTTTAGAAAATACATATATTGCTCCTAACCTCAGATGGTGTTTGTTTTGTTTTGGTAGAGTAATATATTGCTCTACTTTCCCCTTTTGTATTATTAATATATAGCCTTTGTCAGAATGCTGCAAATCTCACAGACTTACCACTGTTTATAAGGTATTATAGTATATAACTTCTCCCCACCTTCCCTTCTACGTCTATAACCTCAGGCAATTAGGTGTAGTAAAAGACAAGCAGGAGTTAAGTTACAATTCAAACAATGTATTATTGGTAATATTCATAAATAATGACAATACACAAAGTACATTTGAATATTGGCAACCATACAGCCTGATAAATGTTGATGTGTAGTTTCAGGCGGCACACAGACTTGTTAGTTACTTAAAATGTCTCAAGTTAAGACATCATTGGTAGTCAGCTTTCTTCAGAACAGGCCGCATACCTGTCTCAATATGGCTGCCAAGCTGTGCTCTTCATTGTGTTGTCCTTTTCAGTTCATGCAACAGTTTGGTAAGAGAGAGGGAGTGAGCAAATTTATAGATTTTCTCGCTAAACCCCAAGAGCCAATTGGGCATCATAATACTTAAAAGGCTTCTGATACAAGCCAGTTCCAAACAGCCATACTTCAGACCAATGGGGGTATAGAACATCTTCACACCTGCCCCATATGTTAATGTAAAGCTTGGCAGTTGGGCAGCCTGGCTTTGTGTGGGGGATGAGAGAGAGACTTTAGCAGAGAAACACTTGCCAAACTGGTTTGAGGCACTTTCCTCCAAATCCTGTCATAAAATTCAAAGAGACTCAGTCCTGGTGGGGGGTTTGGTTGGGGGGGATGGTAAACATGAATGCTTCTCACTAATGTCACACTAATATTACATTGCTTTGCCTAAGTTACTAATAAAGACATACAAAATATTTATCAACTTATATGCAAAATCTCACATCACAACAGTGTTCCTGTCATTTTGTGGCTGTCCGTTCTCCTATTACCTGCTCTTACTCAAGTCTCGCTACCCCTAACCATGACACTACATGCTTTGCTTTTCTTTGTTTCCCTCAGTACAGCTAGGTGAGATCTGCACACTGATTCAAGCCTAAGCGCCCTGTTCTTCCTAATCCCCCATGATCACACCTGTCAGAAGACAGTAGAATCTATTTTCTGATTTTTGATATCTTTTCAGGCCTGCAGGTGGCACAAGTCTGTCCATAAATTGTATGTGACTGAGGTGGAATCAGAGGTCAATATGGTTGGTTGAAAATAACAAAGCCCAGTATGGGAGAATTTTGAATGCAACATTGAAGGCACATTGTCTTGGATCAGGAGATGTGTGCATTTAGAGAAAAAAAACCCCTCAAACCTTAAAATTCACCCAAATTTCATCACAAATTGGTCCATTTTGGGAAAAACAAGGAAAAGATGAAATGTACCAACAGTCAGCACACATTTTTTCAGCACAATTGACATAGAAAATATTTTAAAAAATTATAAAATTGTTCATATTCAATATCTGGTTTTGATTATGCTTGTCTTTAATGGACAAAAACAAAACCACATAGTAAACCATGTAGTGTATTAAGCTTCCATTAACATTACATTTGTATGCAAACCTGTTAAATGTACAGTTCTTTCTGATTGTGACACAAAACTAAACTCCATAGTGGCTCTTTAACCATAGCATAATTACTAAAACTAAAACTGAAACTAATATATTTAAAAATAAAATAGAAATGTCTTTGTGAATAAAAACTAAATTAAAACTAAAAATACACATTGAAGAGAAACTAAAACTAAATTGAATTTCCAAGCAAGATCAGAAATAATATTGAAATAAAAACTAATATAAAAAGGCAAAACTGTAATAACCCTGGAATATTGTAAAAAATTTAACTGGTATTGATTTTGAATGCAAACATTCTGATATTGTGATATCCCCAGCTGCCAGTTTAAAAAAATATATAATTAAGGGTTGCAGATCTAAAAAAGCAAGTCAATTAAAGGAAAAACAAAAGATGGATGTTCCACTGGCAGGAGTAATTGTCTGCTAATTATGGAAATGGCTGAAAGACAAAATAGTAGCCACTGTGGCATCTCCTGAGCCTGAGGCTGACACCCTACTTTAGATCTTGATGCCACACCGTGTCTCCAAAGCCTAACACTACCAATTCCATGTTTGATTAACAAGGCTGACACTGAAAAATGCAGTTTTAGCATCTCACCAGACATATTGGCGCCAAAGTTAGTCATAGACCACTCTTTCACAACTTTTGTTGATCATACAGGAACATTTTGTTAATGTCTGAGTGGGTTCTTTTTTATTTTTCAAAGCTATGATTTTTGACTTCTCTTTATTTTGCTCTAACTCAAATTAAACTTGTTCCTTTTGCACTTTTTATACTGCTCTACCACTCACTTGTATAACATTATTACATTTAACAATTATTATTTCCACTATCTCTTTTTTTCTTTCTCTCTTTTTGTTCTGTCTTCTCCTTCTACTAAAAATCAGGAAAATATAATTTGAATGTGTGTAAGTTAAATACAGTACATCTCCGCAGCAGGGCACTGTCTAGTTCTGCTGTTTTTTTCCTTTCCTTTTTACATTTTCATTTATTTTGTTCTTGTTTTTACTTTTGTGTTTACCTTATTAGTAGTATCACTGATAGCTGGGACTTATTTTGAGCAACATATAGTTTTCCAGGTGAAATTGTGTGTTTTGGGCATTCTGTGCTTCATCGCATTTTGCTTTAATGATAGCCATCAGTCTGTTTGGGTATGTCTCTACCAGCTTTGGCAACCTAGACTCTAAAATATTTCCCAAGTCTTCCTTACAGAATCCTTTCAATTTCATGTTGAGTGGCGATGGACTGCTCTCTTCAAGGCCATCCACAGATTTTCAGGATGCTGATTTGGCCTCTAAAGGACATTTATCTTCCTATCCTTAAGCCACTTCATTGAGTTTTTTGGTGCTGCATCTAGGGTGGTTGTTGTGCTGGAAGGTACACCACCTGTCCGGCAGAGGTCTACAGCTTAAGGTATAAATTGCAGCATCTACATCAATCACCCCGTCGCTGCTCAAGAGAAGCCTACCCCCCAAAGAAAATAACATTGTAACCACCATGCTTAACAATAGGTATGCTATGTTTTGGGTGGTGGACTGTGTTTGGTTTCTGTCAAACATAGCTCTTAGTATTCAGTCTAAAAAGTTTAATCTGACCATGAAAACATTTGCCATATAGCACCAGAATCTTCCAAGGGGGTGCTTGTTTTTATTTTTTTAGTGTTTTTTTGAGCAAAGTGCATACAAGAGTTAGCGTGTTTTTTCAGAAGAGGCTTCTCTCTTGCCACCCTGCCATACAGGCCATCTTTGTGTAAAGTTTGTGAAAATAGTGCCTTTCCCGGAGCCCTTTTGAAAACATTTGCGTTTCCATGCACTACTAGCAGTAGAATCCTCAAGGAATAGCCAGATTTAATCAGAACCAATACAGTTAACACTAGAATTACCAGAGCCTACGAAAAAACTCGTAAATCCGTCCCACCTTAAATCGCATCTTAAATCCGTTTGCACCTCTCCGCCAGAGTCTTTTGTCATCTCAATGTGCTGATAAACACAAGCTACTAGCAGCCAGCTATTCCATCCCCCCACCGACTTAGAACGAACTTCTCCTAGCTCATGCCTTGCCTTGATTTGATTATCTGGGATTGAAGTGGAGTTTTAGAGTGGAAATAATATAGCGTTATTTGGAATACACGCATTTCATGTGTGTTCCGTTTTTATTCTAATAGTAAATGACAAAATGTAGGCATAAACTATATAACGTATGAAGCCTGAAGTCCATATATCAAAGAAACACTTTCACAAAAGGTACAAATAAGAGAACACGTGCGCTTTTATTCAAAAATATAACTGCACAAAAAAAAAAAAGCCGTGTTAGCATGCCACATTGACACTCTTACTACAACCGCCGCAGTGGCGTAATGGTATTAGCTCCTGACTGGGAATCAGAGGGTGGCGAGTTCGATCCCGCACAGCTCCACTTCGAGAAGTGAACTGCTCTTATTCTTACAATTTTAGAATAACAACATATATTTGATTTCAGTCTTTAACAGCCGGTGTAACTTATGATACTGGTAAAGGTTAGCTTTTTTTTTTTTTTTTTTTTAATTCACTTTTCATTCTCGCAGTCGCATTCAGAATCAATCCATACAACCCCATCTGACATAAAGACGCGCTATAGGTCTGCAGTGTACCACGATGCATACTACCGAAAAAGGGTTCTGACACACAAACGCTGGCGAAGCTGCCTTCTTCGTATCTCACCGTCACTTGAAATCAGCAGTTCTTAGCATTGCACCACGCAAGCTGTCGTATCAACCACCAACTGTAACTTGCTTTCTTTATTCTTCGGTTATAGTCTTGAATAAAAGTGCACTTTTATTTATGTGAAAACAGGCCTGACTGGTGGATTGCTGCAGAGATGGTTGTCCTTCTGGAAGGTTCTCCCCTCTCCACAGAGGACCTCTGGAGCTCTGACAGAGTGGCCATCGGGTTCTTGGTCACCTCCCTGACTAAGACCCTTCTCCCCCGATCGCTCAGTTTAGATGGCCGGCCAGCTCTAGGAAGAGTCCTGGTGGTTTCGAACTTCTTCCACTTACGGATGATGGAGGCCACTGTGCTCATTGGGACCTTCAAAGCAGCAGAAATTTTTCTGTAACCTTCCCAAGATTTGTGCCTCGAGACAATCCTGTCTCGGAGGTCTACAGACAATTCCTTTGACTTCATGCTTGGTTTGTGCTCTGACATGAACTGTCAACTGTGGGACCTTATATAGACAGGTGTGTGCCTTTCCAAATCATGTCCAATCAACTGAATTTACCACAGGTGGACTCCAATGAAGCTGCAGAAACATCTCAAGGATGATCAGGAGAAACAGGATGAACCTGAGCTCAATTTTGAGCTTCATGGCAAAGGCTGTGAATACTTATGTACATGTGCTTTCTCGGTTTTTTTTATTTCTAATAAATTTGCAAAAATCTCAAACTTTTTTCACGTTGTCATTATGGGGTGTTGTGTGTAGAATTCTGAGGAAAAAAATGAATTTAATCCATTTTGGAATAAGGCTGTAACATAACAAAATGTGGAAAAAGTGATGCGCTGTGAATACTTTCCGGGTGCACTGTATATTTATTTTCATTTCAAGAGTTTAATGTGACTAAAGGTAAGGATTTTTGACAGGATAGGATAATTTTCTATAGGCACTGTATACATACTCAGAACCACACCAACCACACTTAATTCCAAATAGACTGGAGTCTTTCACCCAGGACTTGGAATACACCACCATGCCACTCTCAATTCCAAACACCTGATCCTGATTTAATTTCAACCAGGAGGGTTAGGGTTAGGGCAATAGCTTATCACTATTATTAATGAATTGATAATTCTTGAATATCAAAGAAATAAATTATTCAACAAATTTTGGTGTTGTGTTTTTTCCCCATCTTAATGTCTTATTAAGACTTCTCTACTGGCAGGTAGCTGGCAGCTGCTGCAGATGATTCAAAATGCAGCAGCAGGGTCTTGTGTTGAACCATTGAAGATGGTCTCATCTCACTCCTCTTTTCAGATCATACCACTAGCTCCCCTGTAGCAGCACACGTGAAGTTCAGATCCTTGATGCTTGCCTACAGTGTAGTCAGTGTGTGTCAGCAACTGTGTATATGGAGACACTTATGAGGTCCTATGTTCCTTTTCACCCATTCATCTCTTCTAATGAACAGTGTCTGTTGATACATGGCATCAAATCTTAATCCAGAACGTCTTCGTGTGCAACTCCTAGATGGAGATGGAATGAGCAGCTCGCCTCTATCCAAACTTCTAAGTCCCTCAGTGTCTTTAAGAAGCATTTGTGGACTCCTTTGTTCTGTGAATTTTTGTCTAATTGATAATGGCTTTGACTCTTAGATAGATACTTTATTAATCCCAAGGGGAAATTCCCAAATTCTTAATAGCTAAGATAACAGTAGCTATTCCAGTGTTGGTCTGTTTGATTACATTTTTATTTTTATTTTACTTTTTTTAGGTGTGTCTTGCAACCGCCTCGGACAGCACTCCTGCCTACGCTGTAAAGTAAGACTAAAAACTTTATTTTCCTATTTTGTTTGTATGATGGATGCCTAGAAAATTTTATAACATTTTTTTTTTTTGCTATTAATTTATTAAACGGAATTTTTACCTTGCTGAATAATTTTTTTCACTACTCATTTTTCTCCATAGTCTTCATCAGGCTTACTCATATCTACTCAGATATTCAAATCTTGGCGACACTCTCCCTTCATATCATAGTAGATAAGTCTCCCGTTTATAGCTAGAATCACATTATAATAATAATTATAATAATTCATTACATTATACAGCTTTGAGTTGAACAGTATGTTATACTTAATGACTGCAGCTGTTGGACTGTGTTGCCTAGAGGATGTCGGATCACATGACTAGGATTTGCAGAATTTGATGAGTTACTTGACTCCCACACGACTTCTCAGAACAGCTTTTAATTTCCAAAGTATCAGAATCTCACCACAGTTTGAGTTCAAATTAATGTACTACCTACGAGTGCCAGTGGCTGTACAGATGTTTTCCTCTGTGGTGAGTTCTGCCACAATCTTTGCTCCTGTCATGGCACAATAAACTCAACACATCAGATAGACAAGACTCTCTTATATTTGTGTAGCCGTAAACGCCTGCTTTCCTTCAGGCTACATTGTATGCATTTTATTCTTTGATTGTCTGCTCACACACACACACACAACACCACTCCTACAACTTAACACAAAATCAAGCCTATCTGATTTTGTCGTGGCTCCTCAGAGCATTTATGACTTGCAAAATTGGCAGACATGAACACATGTCTTGACTCATCAAGAATGTGTCATTGAAGGTTATGGCTGAAAATAGCTGGAAAAGTCTTATAGGGTTGTGGCATGAGGATTTACTGCCAGCAACTGTTTTCAAATGAGAATTTCTTGCCTGGTTTCATGAAAACTGTACACAGTTTACATTAAATAAGAACATGCCAAGTACAATTCTTTGTTTGGCTATACCATTGTACAGTAATCCCTCCTCCATCGCGGGGGTTGCGTTCCAGAGCCACCCGCGAAATAAGAAAAACCGGGAAGTAGAAACCATATGTTTATATGGTTATTTTTATATTGTCATGCTTTGGTCACAGATTTGCGCAGAAACACAGGAGGTTGTAGAGAGACAGGAACGTTATTCAAACACTGCAAACAAACATTTGTCTCTTTTTCAAAAGTTTAAACTGTGCTCCATGACAAGACAGAGATGACAGTTCTGTCTCACAATTAAAAGAATGCAAACATATCTTCCTCTTCAACGGAGTGCGCGTCAGAGAGAGAAAAGCAAACAAATCAAATAGGGCTGTTTTAAGTATTCGAAGCACCGCCGGTACAAAGCTGTTGAAGGCGGCAGCTCACACCCCCTCTGTCAGGAGCAGATAGAGAGAGACAGATAAAAAAAATCAATACGTGCCCTTTGAGCTTTTAAGTATGCAAAGCACCGTGCAGCATGTCCTTCAGGAAGCAGCTGCACACAGAAAGTAGCAACATCCCTATCGTCTAGGTTTGCGAACAGCCCCTCTGCTCACACCCCCCTACGTCAGCGCAAGAGAGAAAGAGAGAGAGAGAAAGTAAGCTGGGTAGCTTCTCAGCCATCTGCCAATAGCATCCCTTGTATGAAATCAACTGGGCAAACCAACTGAGGAAGCATGTACCAGAAATTAAAAGACCCATTGTCCTCAGAAACCCGCGAAGCAGCGAAAAATCCGCGATATATATTTAAATATGCTTACATATAAAATCCGCGATGGAGTGAAGCCGCGAAAGGCGAAGCGCGATATAGCGAGGGATCACTGTACTTCCGTTTGTCTCTTTACTACCTTATCTTTATTCCTCTTGTTGCACTGATCATGTATATGACAAAAGAGTTTCCCTCGGGATAAATAAAGTTCTTATCTTATCTTATCTTATAATGAGTTAGATAGATAGGTGTGATAAAGTAGGTTTCCTGTTTATTTAGACTTAACCATAGTATTCATTTTTGGGGGTTATAATTTGTGGTTGGGGTAGGCAACTTTAGTTATTGTTACCAAAGCAAAGTTATAATGAATACCAGTGTTCTTAATTTCGCTATTAATTAATTAAGTCTTTTGTTCCTCCCAACAGGCTTGCTATTGTGATGATCATGCTCGCAGTAAAGTATTTAAACATGAGAAGGGGAAAGAGCCTCCCTGTCCCAAGTGTGGTCACGAAACTCAGGGAACCAAAGATCTTAGCATGTCAAGTAAGTTCGGGTCCAAACATTTCACACATTTTTGGGGGCTGTGGTGACTGTAAATTTCTACTGCTGACACAGCCAATCTGCTACTCAGCAGACTGTAATTGGTGCACTTGTTAAGTTCGGCTCATTCTCTTTTCATTTTATTAAAAAACACTGAGAATTCTGGCTTTCTTTAAATCAGGAGTGTGTTCATTCTCAGAACACATTAGTTTTGATAACTTTTAATCAAGTCCTTTCTATTAAGAACTGTAGTCAGTCTAAAAGCTAATTTTCTGTAAGTATTATTTATAATACAGTTAAAATCACACAAGACTCTGTCCGGTTAGACCAGTGGTTCGTTTCCTGGAAGAGTTTAACCTCTTAGTGTCAACTTTAGCCTAAAGAAAAATTTGTTGAAACATCAGCCCTTTGTTCTCACCACTCTGACAATAGTTGACAACTTTGACTTTAAACTGTAAGATCTCGTGTTTTAATTCAACTATATCTTTAGTGTTTAACCTTGAGCAAGTCAATGGCACAAAAGTGCAGTAACAAATTTTCTCACATTCAGGGTATAACCTTGTCTTTTTCAGCAGATATTCACGATTCTATCCTCTTCTATCTTATTCAGTCACTGTCGGCTTCTTCTTTCGGCTGCTCCCATTAGGGGTCACAACAGTGGATCATCTTTTTCCATATTTTCCTGTCCTCTGCATCTGGCTCCGTTATGCCCACCACCTGCATGTCCTCCCTCACCAAATCTATAAACCTTGTCTTAGACCTTCCTCTTTTCCTCTTGCCCGCCAACTCCATCCTAAACATCCTTCTGAGCTGACCCTCTAATGTCCTCATTTCTAATCCTATCCTCATCACACCCAATGCAAATCTTAACATCTTTAACTCTGCCACCTCCAGCTGTCTCTTGATTTTTTTGGTCAATGCCACCATCTCCAGCCCATATAACATAGCTGGTCTCACTACTGTTCTGTAGGCTTTCCCTTTCACTCTTGCTGTTACCCGTCAGTCACAAATCAGTCCCAACACTCTTCTCGACCCTGGCTACATTCTCTTCTTCAACTCTCTTCCACATACCCCGTTACTTTATAATATTGATCCCAAGTATTTAATTTAGTGGAATTTTACAAAAAGGATGGAAAGATTTCCCACCTCTGCACGTTAAAAAGTTGTTAGGTTTATATTTTGTGCCTTGTGATGATGTGCCTGCGGCTTTTGAAGAATTGTGGATTCTTCCCTTCTGGAGCAGGAGACATCCCACTCAACATATGCCCAACTGTTAAAAGGGTAAGCACAGAGAAAACAGGTGGATGATGTCCTGAATAATGGACTATTTGCCTGACAGACCACCGTTTATGAAGCTCATTTTCTAGTCAACCTGTGCACCTCAGACTAAAATAACAACAGGTCATGTAGCAGTGAAGAGAGTGATGACAAAACCGAAGGCCATTGTGGACAGTGCTGCACATCCTGTATGGGACACACCAACATTGAGGAATTTTAGTAAACAGAAGTGTGTCAAACGTTACTGGGGCCCCTTCATACCTACACCAATACTCCTTTATAGTGCATTTAATGGATTTATTTTTTTCCTTTTTGTAATAGTTTTTGTGTTTTTGATGGGGGTTGTTTGTTGCAATATTCCTATATTTCTTAGAGCAGCTCATTATGACTGTCATTAACCAAATCAAGTTTTCTTCTGTTGTGTAAATCTTTCATCTTGAGAAATATTTTCTGGCCTTAGTAAATTTACTTTTATCTTCACATATAATATACTAATAGCTTTGGACATTGAGAAATTCAAATTTTGTTCACATTATGTATCTTTTAGTTATTTATTTCTGGGTTCGCTTCCCGGTTCCTCCCAGTGTGGATAGCGCTTTGAGTACTGAGAAAAGCGCTATATAAATGTAATGAATTATTATTATTTATTCTTCTGTTTTGAAAGTTCATGGGATGCCACTTTGTTTTTCGCAGTCTTTGCCATTTTGTGGTTTTGTTATGAAAACCCTGAGGTTTGAAGATGCACATAGTGACAACATCTGCCCAATGCAATGTCATTGTTTGTTTTTTGGTGTCCATGATTGTGGATATCCTAAACAAACCTCCCTCGCCCTGGTCACACCTTTCTGGGAGTCGCCACCTTATTGTGGTGGAGAGGTCTGAGTACCCCTGTGATCTTGGGAGCTGTGTTTTCCGGAGCACAAGTTTCTGGTAGGGCCTCCCAAGGCAAATTGGTTCCAGGTTCAGAGGTCAGACAAAGAGAAATTTAAAGCTCATAATAATGCAAACTCATCAATTTAAAAAGGATACCCCGTCCAGTATATGGTTACCGGGGCCTCCTCCTGGAGTCAGCCTGGTGGCTGTGCCTACCTCAGGACTCGGCTGGGTACATTATAAAAACACAATGTGGGACTGCCCTCCACATGCAGGAGGAATAGGGGCTAGGTGTAATGTGACCTGGTCGATGAAGTGGTGTTAAATGAATGAATAAACTCTGTAACTATTTAAGCAGCAAAAAATCAAAAGCAGCGCGACAAATTCTTGCTACGCTCTTTGTCACTTTGCTGCATTCAGTTATTTTGATTTCACAGGTTTTGAACTGTGTCCTGTTGTCTGACATGCGGTTTCATCTCCTGGTCCTTTCTATCAGCCCATGTGCCTTTCCAGTTTTCACCTTGGTAAAACAGTGATGAGTTCAGACAGAGTCTAGATTTGTCTTTTTCAGTTCGTTTGTGGTACAACAAACTGTTTTGTCTTGGTAGAGTAATCTATATTGCTCTACTTTCCCCTATTGTATTATTAATATGTAGCCTAATCTCCCCAATTTACCACTGTTTATAACGTATTATAGTATATAACTTATCCCCACCTTCCCTTCTATATCTATAGGCAATTAGGTGTAGTAAAAGACAAGCAGGAGTTAAGTTACACATAAAACAATGTATTATTGATAATATTCATAAATAATAACAATATGCAAAGTATATTTGAATATTGGCAACCAGACATCCTGATTAAATGGTGATATGTAGTTTCAGGTGGCACACAGACTTGTTAGTTACTTAAAAATGTCTCTAGTTAAAGTATCATTCAGCTTTCTTCAGAACAGGCTGCATTGCCTGCCTCAATATGGCTGCCGAGTTGTGCTGTTCATGGTGTGATGGTCTTCATCAGTTTGATAAGAGAGATATGCTTCTTCATGACCTGAGGTTAGTAAGAGAGATGCTTATTCATCATATCATATGTTGGTTAGTAAGAGAGAGTGTGACGTTAAGCAAGTAAATTTATAGATGTTCTGTCCAACCCCTAGAGCCAATAAGGCATCATAGTACTTAAAGGCCTCTGAGACAAGCCAATTCCAAACAGCCATACCTGAGACCAATGGGGAAATAGAACATCTTAACACCTGCCCCCAAGCCATATGTTAAGGTAAGCTAACCTTAACCTTCCTTGCAGGGGTTGAAAGACTTTAGCAGAGAAATACTCGCCAAACTGGTTTAAGGCACATCCCCCCACATCTCTGTCGTAAAATTCAAAGAGACCCATTCCTAAAGGGAGAGGGGGGGGGCGGCATGTTGTAAACATGAATACGTCTCACTAATGTAACATTGCTTTGCCTAAATTACAAATAAAGACATACAAAATATTTATCAAGTTATATACAAAATCTTACATCACAACACAAGCGTAAGATCTTAGTCTGACAAGCCAGTATTCAGGTTGTTCAGTCCAAGAGACCTGACTTCTTTTTGCATTATACGTCTGGTTGAGTGTTCATTGGTTGTCAACTATCACACACACACACACACACACACAAGCCCGCTCGTAGTTCTAGTGAATAAAAAATAAAATGAGTCACGGGGGATGTCACACTACATGAATGATTATCACGGAAGGGTGCTGCAACTGTCCACAACTTGTTAAGATCATGTCAATGAAGACTATGGCTGAAAATCTTTGAAAAGATTAGTGTAGTGTCAATGGGCCTTAAGTCGGCTTTTATAAACATGCAAGAGGGATGATGGTCTTATTCTAAAACCAAATCAGAGTATTTGTTTTTATTTTACCATGTTTAAAAACTAAAGGCATTTAAGCTAAAAATGCAGAGATGTTTGACTGTAATGTAGAGAGTTTGGAATGCAGATCATAGACCTCCTTAAATGAAAAATATCCGAGATGCAGGAAAGATTTTCATCCATCCATCCATCCATTTTCCAACCCGCTGAATCCAAACACAGGGTCACGGGGGTCTGCTGGAGCCAATCCCATCCAACACAGGGCACAAGGCAGGAACCAATCCTGAGCAGGGTGCCAACCCACCGCAGGACACACAAACCAAGCACACACTAGGGCCATTTTAGAATTGTCAATCCACCTAACCTGCATGTCTTTGGACTGTGGGAGGAAACCCATGCAGACACGGGGAGAACATGCAAACTCCACGCAGGGAGGACCTGGGAAGTGAACCCAGGTCCCCAGGTCACCCAACTGCGAGGCAGCAGCGCTACCCACTGCGCCACCGTGCTGCCCTCTTTGCTCTTTCAAGTCACTCATTTTCACGAACAACCCTTCACAGACACAACCGAAGTGTAAATGAGAACTGCGACTTGAAAAACAACTGCGCTGACGTTGTAACACGTGATAACAGCTCTCAAGGACAACTTGAACTGCTATCTTGCGGCAATTGATATAACCAAACCCTTCTGGCTGCAGAATAAATGCATTCCGGGAACTTTTGGATCGCACCTCGTAGAATAAACAGAGCCATGACAACCAAAAAGTCTGATCAGCGTGGAAGTTGAAGATGTTCAGCTCCTGATGTCTTCTCTACAGTTTGAGATCAAATTCCGTCCAGCTCTGAGCCTGGGTACTCGGCCATACTGACTAAATGATTTACTCGAGGGGCCGTCTCAGCCCATATCTGGTATTTCTGTGGTTTCCCATCTGGTATTTCCTCCTGTCTGATTTTGTTTTGTGTTTACTCGTCTCATAAAAAATGAGAAAAATATCAAAGAATGAAAAAAGGACTGGCCTGCTTATATTATGTTGTGTGCTGATTCTGAAATGCTTAGGTCACTTAGATATTTGTGAATAGTGATGAGCAAACCCAGATGAATTCGCTTTGGAATTAGGTTTGGAATAGCAGTGAACTCTGAGAAAAAGTTTGAAGTCAATATGGATGGAGAAACTGAACTCGTCCCTGAGTGCTTAGGGAATTGTGTGCCAACTATGCCTGAGTGATTTTTGTAGACAAAAATGTGACCGGAGCTGAGAGACAGAATTACTAACCAGTGCACCTGGTGGGATTGTTCTTTTGAATTGAAGATCTACCCCACCCCCTCATTCATTGGTCAAGTGTTTAGTCTTCAATTCAAAAGATCAATAACATGTAAATTATGTTTCATTTTATGCTTGGTGTTGATGTGCCTAACAAATACTGACTGTTCTGGCAGTGAAAATTGAGAAGATTTAGCATTTTAAATAGACTGTGTAGTGAATCACAGCTCACAAAGTGCAAATGTCATGCAATTTTTGATGAAATATTTTTAAATCAAGGCTTCTGGAAAAATCAGTGCCAAAATGCAATTCGCACAGGATTGATTTTTGGGATTGAAGATCCCTGTCTCTCCCTGTTCACTGGTCAAGAAGATCCACCTCTCCTTCTCATTTATTGGTCAAGAAGATTCGCCTCTTCCTCTCATTCATTGGTTAGGAAGATCCCCCTCTCCATTAATTTATTTTGCCAAGGAGACTCTCTTCTCGGAGAGCTGTCTCTGAGGCTAGGGATCTGCACTGGCAATCAGAAGGTTGCCGGTTCGAATCTTGTAAATGCCAAAAGAGACTCTGCTCTGTTGGGCCCTTGAGCAAGGCCCTTAACCTGCAATTGCTGAGCGCTTTGAGTAGTGAGAAGAGCGCTATATAAATGCAAAGAATTATTCTCCATCGCATTCATTGGTCAAGAGTCCTGCCTTCAATTCAATCACATGTGAATTATGTTTCATTTTTATGAGTAGCGCCAAAATGCTTAAGTGACATTGACTGTTCTAGTATTGATAATTAAGCAGATTTAGTATTTTAAAGGACTATGAGATGAATCACAGATCTGAATCCCTCCCTGAGATAAACTTTTACTCTTGAGTCCACAACTCCAAGCCCTTTTTCTCGCTCTGCATCCCCCATGATCCTATCACTATGACTAATTAACACCCACATAGCCTGTGATGCAAGGGATTAGTGTTATATACTCGACTACTACATGTCATGCTGGCCTTGCAAAACTGCATGGGGCACACTGGCCACACAGTGAATTTTCTGGTAAAGTGTGATGGATAAGGTTACCAGTGAACATGTATCATACTGATTGTGCATGTTTGTGTGTGCATGTTTTTTTTTTTTTTTTTTTTTTATATAGAGTTTTACTGAACAATGCTGCTGTTTACTGTAGTACATTTCCCCCCCTAGGAGCATTAAATTGCCTCTCTAACTCAATGCTGATGATTTGCATTCTTACTGCCAGTATTATAGTCTTGAGTATCAAATAACTGGCAGCAGCCCTGAAATTGAAAACATCATAACAGCAAAAAAAAAAAAATAGGGAAGGAAGCAAGCAGGCAATTAAACAATATATTTCTGAAACCGTATCAAAGAACTCTTAATTACAGGAACAGAGAAAGAAAGACTGACAGACAGCCCTCATCTGACCTGACTCAGCCTGACCAGGCCTCCTTCCTTCCTTCCTTCCTTCCTTCCTTCCACATTTTCTGACAAAAATCTGGTGAGCATATGGCATCTTTTAAAAGGTGTCTACTAAGAGGCTGCTTTCAGTAGGCACAGCTTATGGAGCTATATTTAATCAAATGACTTTTCATTAGAGTTCTCATCAGCAATAGGCACTATAGAATAACTGCAGTTGAAGCCAAAAATTTCCATCCACCTTGGCTAAAGACTTTCGCACTCACTTTTTCCCCAACTCCGCACTTGTCATGTTGCCATACAGTTCCACTGTTACTTATTTACAAAAGTTACAGTAACTACTAAGAGGAGATGGATTTATGTCTGCCTTTATTTTCTGAAGCAAATTTTGAGTGGTTTTCTATACAGGTTATTTTTTTGTGGACTTGCGCGTTAATCTTGAATCACATGCATAATGCCACCTTCCACAAGCTTCTCGCAATACTTGGCAGGAATTTTTGCGCATTCTTTCTGACAAAATTAATGTCAAATCAATGAGGCTTGCGGGCCTTCTTGGTGGGATTCAGGTCAGGGCTTGGTAATGTCCACTCCAATACCTTGTTGTCTTTAAGCCATTTTGTTACAACTTTGGGTGTATGCTTAGTATCCTCGTCTTGCTGGAAGACAAATTTGTGACTAAGATTGATCTTTTTGGCTGATGTCTTGAGGTGTTTCTTCAGAATTTCTAGATAATCCTCCTTCCTCATGATGCCATTTATTTTCTGAAATGCTCCAGTCCATTTAACCCCACAATATGATACTGCCACATGTATGGTTCAAAGTTGGGATAGTGTGCTTTAGCTTAAAAGTCTCACCCTTCTTCCTGCATACATAGTAGTGATGATTTCCCATTGGGGATTAATGTAGTATAATATATTATGACCAAACAGTACAATATTGATTTCATTTGATCACAGAACACTCCTCCAAAAGGCCAGGTCTTTGTCCTGGTGATCACCTGCAAACTTCAGTCTGGCTTTATTATGTCAGTCTTGGAATAAGGACTTCTTTGTGTGACAGCCATTCAGGCTCCGGGATGAAGAAATCTCTTAACTCTTTTAGGGCTAAATTTTTTTTTGTTTCTTTTCTCCCAGGGCTGAATATTTTTCCAAAAACTAACTTTTTTTAGAAAAAGAACACAAAGCAATTGAAATCAATAAAAAATATTTACTTTTGACAAATGTTACTGTCTTGCATGTTGTATGAGCCTGCATACTCTATGATTTCACATACATATCACATACATTTTATACAGCAAAGTCTGATCTCGCTCAAAGCAGCCAATTTCAGTCATTGCCAAATTGCACCCCTTACAATATGTGTTTCTTTGGTGCCTACTTTTCAATTGTCTGTTGCTGCACTTTCTCACACATATTGTTAGTGTGTACTGTAGAGAGACAAGTCACCCGTTTGCCATCGTGCCATGCCACTCCAACCAAGTTTTCTGCCCGCATGAAAACCGTATTGTCACCTCTTTTCCTCTTCAGCCTGTCTGGCTTCATCTGTGAAGCCATGTGTCTCCTCTTCACCCTCAATGTGCCACAAACTCCAATTCCTCTGCTCTGTAGCTCCATGAACAATTCTGGGCAGGTATAAAAATTGTCCAAATGTACACAACATGACCCAAATGTTCATAGCCCTGAAGCAGCTCCAGCACAACCTGACTTGTCAAGGGACAGTTCTCTCTTTGAAAGAAATACTTTCCTGCATATGTAATTACTTTCAGGCAGAAACCAGTGTTTGCTTCTGCCAGTACAAAATCCTTTATGCCATACTTTGTGGGCTTGTCTGGCATATATTTGCAGAAAAAAAGGTGTCCCTTTTATGTTATCATAGATTCATGCACAGACAAATCACAGCCAGGCTAATAAAATAGTTTCTATGTTGGTTCCACAATGTCAAGCAGGGGCTGAACTTTATGCATGGCGTTATAGCCTGGCTCACCCCATGGGATTTGCTTCTGTTTATTACAGAAGTGAATAAAACTTTGCAGCATCACGTACCTATTATCACGCTGCATAACCTGTCCAAAGCCACCAGGGGACAAGGCACGTTTGGACCAATGCTCTCTGAAGTTATATCACCAGTTCTGTCCCATCTCTATTTGTAATGCCACAGCACGCTTCATCTCGTCTTTAAATAATATTACTGGGCAGCAAACATACAAGCCATAAAACCTGGACACAAATAAATGAACATACACAGGCTTGGTCCACAATAGAAGTAAAATCCTGTAGTACTTCTTTATACTCCCTGCTCTGCTCTCCAATAAATGCAAGTCATCACAAATATACTAATAACCCAATTGTGCTTTACTCACTCAGAATATGGAACCAAATTAGAAAGCATTTTAAGATGGAAAATCTTTTATCAGTGGCACCTCTGCAAGAGAACCACCTCTTTCAACCTTCGCAAGTGTATCCAGTTTTTAATACCAGGAAAAGTTTTGGGATTAAACTGCTCAGAGATCTTTATATAGACAACATATTTACATCTTTTGAACAATTACGTTCAAAATTCAACCTCCCAGCTACACATTTCTTTTACTATCTTCAAATTAGAAATTTTGTTAAACAGAAATTGCCCGATTTCCCCCACCTTGCACCCTCCACAATGCTGGAAAAAATACTGCTCAATTTCGAGGAAATAAACACTATTTCCGCAATATATAAAATCTTATTAGAGTCCCTACCTTTCAAAGATCCAAGAGGACATTGGGAAGAAGATCTCTTAATCAATATATCAGAAGAGGAGTGGAAGGTAGCAAAGCAGAGAATTCACTCGAGTTCCATATGCACAAAACATAGAATTATTCAACTAAAAATTATATATCGAGCTCATCTCGCTTAAAACTGTCAAATGTTTCCAGGGCAAGATCCAACCTGTGAACGCTGCAACAAAGCTCCTGCCTCACTGGGTCACATGTTCTGGGCCTGCACCCAACTAACATCATTTTGGACCAAACTTTTTAAATGCCTTTCAGACAGCCTTGGTATCACAATCCCTCCTAACCCATTAACAACTATGTTTGGTGTTCTTCCAGATGGACTTGAATTGGAGAAGGACAAGCAAACGGTGATTGCATTCACTACACTTTTGGCACGCAGACTTATTCTGTTAAATTGGAAGAATCCTAATTCTCCTCTGATAAGTCAGTAGGAAACCGATGTTTTATATTATTTGAAATTGGAAAAAATCAAATTCTCAGTTAGAGGATCTGTACAAATTTTTTTCAAAACCTGGCAGGATTTAATCAATATTATTTTAGAATAAGAAAAATAACTATTACTGCATTTAATTCCCTTCTCCATCTCTTATTTACATATATATTTATTTCTCCCTTTCTTTTGTTTATTTTTGCCTTATTAAAAAGCCCTAAGCAATTCTCCTTTGGCTAAGCTGGCCTTCTCAGGGGTGGGGTTTGATTTGTCTTCAATTTGGTGAGTTATAAATTGATCTATTTGTATGGAATGATTACAATGAAAATTAATTAATTAAATAAATCAATAAATAATCATGGGTCCCGGAGTGTACATGCTCCCAACAGGTGAAGGTGCCGATGTATGCATTCACGGACCACTCCAAGGTTGATTGTGGTGCTTGGCTGATCGCATATTCATGTGAAAATGTGACCGTGTCAGTCAAGTGCTTCATTCTGTCGTTGGAGCAGGGAGAGGACAGCACCTGCAACCAATTAGCATTATAAAAGGAGCCTGCAGAGTAGTGAGAGGTGTAAGGGAAAGGAATGGAATGAATGAACAACAAAGACAAAGGAACCAAGGTTAATGAAAGTAAGAGAGAGGCAGAATTGAGGAAGACGCCTCTGCAATGAAATTGAGCAGGCGGTCAGGAAAACAATCACCACCCATATAGTGATTTTGGCTGACTCGCTTGGAATTTCCCACTGGTTCTAAATTTAGACCCATAAATACAGCCACAAACACACTCAATTAAGACCATTCAGGAAGTTCTAAAAGTCATTTGATTTCTGGACTTTTCCAGGCTGTTTAAATAAATGTTCAACTTGATGAATAAAAACTTTTACCCCTGAAAATCTGATATAGTAAATAAAGGTTGAAATAAATCTGTTTCCACTTATGGATTCCACTCATTTTCACTTTTGGAAATAAAGTCAACACCCAAATTGACTTAACACAGGGAATGTATGGTAACATCACACATGTGATATTGAGAAACACTGAGGCGTTAAATGTGCACAAAGAGTTGCACAAAAGAAGAAATGCTGTAAATTGATTAAAGATAAGAGAACAGCCCCAGTTAGACATTATAAAGGCGTATTGCTGTAAGTATGGAGGAGTCCCAGTACTGTTTTTTAACACACTTCTGCTGTCTTAATGACTCCATGCAAGTGTGCTACAGAGAGGTTAGGTAGCATTGCTCATAGTGGACATCAGTTTCCTCTTCATTCTCTCCTTTATCTCTGGAGGGTCCACCGTGCATTCCATACCTCAACCTGCCTTTTCTTAACACTAGAATCTCTAAAGCCTGCAAATTTTTTCATTGTCCTGGATCACCTTAATTTTCCTCACAGCTCCTTATCACTGTGCCAGTTGCCCTGTGTATTATCGTGGTATACCCCTCTAGTTACCCTTTACCTAGGGGTATGTGTACTCATCTGATTCGTTATCGGGTTAGTCTACTGTTGCACCTTATGGTTAACACACACACACATACATAGCTATACACAGACACACAGAAACTCAACAGTGCCCTATGAATGACAAACACACAACTGGTTAACCTCTAGCACTTTAAAGCACACAAGTGCCTTATGAATAACACAACTTGTCACTCTCCTAGAACTTCATGAGACTTACATACACACAGACCCTAATCACAACAGTGCCCTATGAATGACAAACACACAGCTGGTAAATCTCTAGCACTTAAACCACACAAGTGCCTTAGGAATAACGCAGCCTGTCACTCACTCAGCACTTCAAGAGACTTACTTACTTATCAGCACGAACAACATACGATGTTTTAAAGATATCTCAGACCTAAATATTACTTTTGGTCTACAAGAATACATTTAGACATACAAAGGCTCAGCATCCTTGACTATTGGCCATTTATCAGCCAAGAATGCCTTACTTTACGTCCTGTTTCCTACTATTGAGTGGAGCTCACACCCTCAACCCTTAAGAAACCTTGCAGCACAGAGCGTATGGCAAATCTCCGGCTACACCAGGTGCTCAAAGAAATCTACTTTATTACTTCAATCACTGTAGACATTATGACAAAGCGTGGTATTTATTACAGGAATAATAGTATTAGTAGAACAAAGAATAATAGAAAATAGGACTGATAGTAAAGTCTGGATATATATATAGTCTTTAGAAAAAGCTTACGAAAAAGTAAAGATGACAAGGATGAATGTTGCAGTTGGCTTGTGATTCATGAGATGCTTTTCTGATGATCAGATGGAAACGGTTGCACGTTGCTGGCGCCCTCTGTTCCCTTCTCCTGATGTCTTCGTCCCTTCTCCTTCTCTCTCCTCTGTCGCTCTTCAGATGAGGCATGTTTATTATAAAATTCTACCGGGGGGTTTTGCAAGATGTGATTGTTAGATATTCTTTTTTTTTAATATTTTTATTTTATTAATTTTCATTATATTCATTCCATACAAACAGATCAATTTATAACCCAACAAATTTAAAAACAAATCAAACCCCACCCCTGAGAAGGTGAGCTTAGCTAAAGGAAAATTTCTTTAAGCTTTTTAATAAGGCAACATTAGACAAAAGAAGGGGAGAAGTAAATATCTATATAAATAAGAGATGGAGAAGGGAGTTAAATGCAATAATAGTTAATTCTCTTATTCTAAAATAATATTGATTAAATCCTGCCAAGTTTTGAAAAAATTTTGTACAGATCCTCTAACTGAAAATTTGATTTTTTCCAATTTCAAATAATATAAAACATCAGTTTCCCACTGACTTATAAGAGGAGAATTAAGATTCTTCCAATTTAACAAAATAAGTCTGCGTGCCAAGAGTGTAGTGAATGCAATCACCGTTTGTTTGTCCTTCTCCAATTCAAGTCCATCTGGAAGGACACCAAACACAGCTGTTAGTGGGTTAGGAGGGATTGTGACCCCAAGGCTGTCTGAGAGGCACTTAAAAATTTTTGTCCAAAATGATGTTAGTTTGGTGCAGGCCCAGAACATGTGACCCAGTGAGGCAGGAGCTTGGTTGCAGCACTCACAGGTTGGATCCTGGCCTGGAAACATTTTGGACAGTTTTAAGCGAGACAGATGAGCTCGATATATAATTTTTAGTTGAATAATTCTATGCTTTGCACATATAGAACTCGAGTGAATTCTCTGCTTTGCTACCTTCCACTCCTTTTCTGATATATTGATTAAGAGATCTTCTTCCCAATGTCCTCTTGGATCTTTGAAAGGTAGGGACTCTAATAAGATTTTATATATTGCGGAAATAGTGTTTGTTTCCTCGGAATTGAGCAGTATTTTTTCCAGCATTGTGGAGGGTGCAAGGTGGGGGAAATCGGGCAATTTCTGTTTAACAAAATTTCTAATTTGAAGATAGTAAAAGAAATGTGTAGCTGGGAGGTTAAATTTTGAACGTAATTGTTCAAAAGATGTAAATATGTTGTCTATATAAAGATCTCTGAGCATTTTAATCCCAAAACTTTTCCAGGTATTAAAAACTGGATATACTTGCGAAGGTTGAAAGAGGTGGTTCCCTTGCAGAGGTGCCACTGATAAAAGATTTTCCATTTTAAAATGCTTCCTAATTTGGTTCCATATTCTGAGTGAGTAAAGCACAATTGGGTTATTAGTATATTTGCGATAACTTTCATTTATTGGAGAGCAGAGCAGGGAATATAAAGAAGTACTACAGGATTTTACTTCTATTGCAGACCAAGCCTGTGTATGTGCATTTATTTGTGTCCAGGTTTTTATGGCTTGTATGTTTGCTGCCCAGTAATAAAACTGAAAATTAGGTAAAGCCTTGCCACCTTCTGCCTGAGGTCTTTGTAGGGTCGTTCTTCGGATACGTGGGTGTTTTGAGTTCCAAATGAATGAGGTTATTATTGAATCTAACTGTTTAAAAAACGATTTATTGATATATATTGAAATGTTTTGAAATAAAAAGAGAAGTTTAGGAAGGATATTCATCTTAACAATGTTAATTCTTCCGGCTAGAGTGAGATGAAGGGTTGACCATCTATGCAAGTCTTGCTTAATTTTTTCCATACAGACGCCAAAATTTTGTTGATAAAGAGCTTTATGTTTACTTGTGATATTTACCCCTAGGTATTTAAACTGATCTGCTATGGTAAAAGGTAGGGTGTCTAATTTAATATTATATGCTTGTGAGTTCACTGGAAAGAGTATACTTTTATTCAGATTAATTCTAAGACCAGATATCTTTTGAAATTCTGTTAGTGCTGTTAAAACAGCAGGGACAGTGTTTTCTGGGTCCGAATATATATAAGACCATATCATCTGCATATAGAGAAATTTTCTGTTCCAGTCCTTCTCTGACAATCCCCTTTATCTGATGAGAATTTCGGCAGTGAACCGCCAGTGGTTCAATAGCGATTGCAAAACAACAGTGGCGACAAGGGACATCCTTGTCTGGTACCACGTTCTAGTTTAAAGTAGTCTGAGCAAATTTTATTAATACAAACTGAAGCTTCTGGACTGGTATACAGTAGTTTAATCCAAGCACAAATATTCGGGCCTAACCCAAATTTCTCCAATGCAGTGAAAAGGTAATTCCATTTGATCATGTCAAATGCCTTTTCTGCGTCTAATGATAGTAATATCTCTGGGGTGTTTGATTTTGCTGGTGAATATATAACATTAAACAAGCGTTGGAGATTTGAAGATAGATGTCGGCCTTTAATAAATCCAGTTTGATCTTGTGATATTACCGAGGGCAGCACTTTCTCCATCCTTCTAGCTAGGATTTTTGAGAGTATCTTAACATCATTATTCAGGAGTGAAATTGGTCTATATGATGCACATTGTAACAAGTCCTTATTTTGTTTAGGAAAGACGGTGATTAATGCTTGTCGAAATGTTTGAGGTAGTATTTTGGTGGTCTTTAGCTTCTGTAAATGTTACCAATAAGAGTGGAGCTAGCTGAGTGGAGAATTTCTTATAAAACTCTACGGGGTAACCATCAGGGCCTGATGATTTCCCGCTTTGTAGTGACTTTATAGCGTCTAGTAATTCTGTTAGCGTTAGAGGTTTATCTAGTTCCTCAGCACTTAAAGCATCTATTTGTGGTATTTGTGAATTTATCCAGAAATGCATTAGATTGCGTGTTGTCTTCTTTGGGCTCAGTGGAATATAAAGACTTATAGTAATCTCTAAATGTGTGCATTATTTTATTATGGTCGATGATTTCTTCTCCATTCTTGTTGGTGATTACTGGTATTGCATTGTGAACTTCTTGTTTATGAATTTGTTGAGCTAAAAGCTTATTAGCTTTTTCTCGTGTTCATAGTAATGCTGTCTAGACTTATAAATAAGTTGTTCAGTTTCTTTAGTTGTTAAGATGTTAAGTTCTGTATGCAGGGCCTGCCTTTTCCTGTGAAGAGCTTCACTTGGACGCCTGGCTTGTTCTTCATCTATTCTAGTAATTTCAATTCTTAGCTCTGACACTTTCTTGGTTTCTAATTTATTTCTATGGGAAAGATATGAAATAATCTGGCCTCTTAGGAAGGGCCTTTAGAGTTTCCCAGAGTGTTCCTGCAGAAACCTCTGTAGACGTGTTTGTCTCTAGGAAGAAGCTGATTTGTTTGGATATAAATTCTGTGCAGTTCTCGTCTGCCAATAAAAGAGGGTTAAGACGCCATCTGCGAGGTGAGTACGAGGGGCTTATTGATTTTAGCTCCAAGACTAGAGGGGCATGGTCAGAGATAACAATTGTGTCATATTTGCATGATTTAATTGTAGGCAGGAAATTATTATCTATAAAAAAATAATCAATTCTTGAGTAGCTATAATGCACTGGTGAGTAGAACGAATATGTTCTTGTGTTTGGGTTAAGAAACCTCCAGGGGTCTGATAAGTTTGTGATCATTTAAAAACTGTGTAATTATCTTTGCAGTATTAGATGTCTTCCCCCCTGTCACGGGAGTCCTATCTAAGAGTGGATTTAAAACACAATTAAAGTCCCCAGCCATTATAATTTTATGAGTGTTCACATTGGGAATGGATGCAAATAGATTTTGCATGAATTCCTTATCATCAACATTGGGTGCATAAACATTTATCAAAATCATTTTACTGTTATATAAGTTGCCAGTGACCATCACATATCTCCCTTCAGGGTCCGACACTACCTCTGATGCTACAAATGGAACTGTTCTATGTATGAGAATTCCCACCCCTCTAGTTTTCTTTATAAAGCTAGAATGGAACATTTGGCCAGTCCAGTCTTTTTGTAATCTGAACTGATCCTTGGTTAGTAAGTGGGTCTCCTGTAAAAATACTATTTTAGCGTTTAAGCCTGTTAGGTGAGAGCATACTTTCTTTCTCTTTAATTCGTGATTCAGGCCTTTAACATTCCAGCTCACAAAGTTAACTGTCCCATCATGGAGACATTGATTCTGAGTTTTTAATGTCATTTTATAGTTTTAATTGGTAATATGGCAGTTTTAATCTTAGTTTCAAGATTCCCCAGGAGTTGTTGCATGTTAGCCTGTTGCTGCATTGATATTTATAATTATAAGGATTATAAGAATAGATTAGATATAACCTGCTCTCCTTCTCTCCCCCCTTTATCCCCCCACCCCCCCATTTTGCCTCCCCACATGAGGCTAGACCCCACTTCGCGATGTTCCAGTCTTCTGACATACGAAGAGACAGAGCACGTCCAAAACAAAACAAACCCCACCCTGCAGCGGCGTTACAGAATTAAAACAGAGATATCTTTTACAGTTAAATCCTTAATACTATCTGCCGAAAATGTTCTCATTAACAATATTTAAGCTTGAAATAATCTTCAGCGCTTTTAAGTTAAGATATTAAGATTAAAAAAAAAAAAATAACCCTGGGAGTGATTTTAAAAACTAGTCTAGGATAAACCTGGTAATTCATACTGTAATAGTATAATGGTAATTGTATAAATAGTAGAACAAGCATTAAACCAAGGGTATGAAGTTAAACAGTCTACTTTAAGGTATAGTAAAATAAAATAAAAAAATAAATAAATAAAAAAAATAAATAAAAAAAAGGAATAAATAAATAAATAAATAAAACGAATCCTACTTTAATCACTTCCACATTTTCACACTCACGATTGTTAGATATTCTGATGGGCTGCCTGTCAATATGATGAATGAATTCACTGTCCATTTTCCCAAACAATAAAACTTTTTTGATGTTGCCTGAGGTATTGGCATGTCTTCCTTTCCCAGGCTGTAAAATAAATTAGCTACTTTTGTCCCAAATGCCCAGGTTATAAACTAATCAATAGCCTTAGGCACCAGCATGTCTTCCTTTCTTTGTTGGAACAGCTGTTTTAAAAGTGAGGTACAACTAGGAAGAGAATATGCTTTGATTTGTCCTGAATGTAGTTCATCTCTTGTTGTTTTGAGAAAAATATTATGAAAATACACAACAAAATTTACAGATTTTGTACCCCACAATACCCAGTGATAAGTGCTTTTGTTTTGCAAATGTGTCAGTTAGCAGCATGTAGAATGCACTCATCCATACTCCTTTCAGCCAGCTGAAGTCACCACACAGCAAAATTCTCACAGCTCATGTCTGTGTGGATGTTTTTATCTGGCAATGAGTTGTAGGAATTGTATTGGTAGACATTTGAATGCATGTGTGTGTTTGCCCGTTTCACTGTGAAAATGTGCCAGTCTCACAGATCTGCTCAGGTGGTGCAGAAGTAGAGCTGCTGCTTCGCAATAAAAAGGTTTCTTAATTCGAATCACTGGTCCTTCTTGCATTTAGTGCTTTGTGTAGTGAGCTGCTATTATTATTATTATGTGACGTGCGACCCAAAACACGAGACTGAGTCTCAGTACTTCAGCAAAACCAGCTTTATTCAACTTGAAACAAGAACAGCATGGTTATTTATTGTAGCGGGATCTAGCACTCTCCATTACACAGACACAGCAATCAGGCAGGGTTGTGGTCATGTAATACTGTTCCCTGCATTTATAATTTTCCTTGCATCACCCATCAATGGCAGGTGCTTATAGTGTGACTGGGATCTTTTCAGATTTGCTTTCGCGGCGAGCTGCTACAGCGCTGCCCTGGCAACTGATAGGCTGCCTTCCACAGACTCGGCGATCGCACTTCCAGATGCTCTTTGGCATGTCATTCCATTGTGGGGAGCCCCAAAAGAGTTTAGAAACCTTACAATTATTATCATCATTATTATCATATAATAAAAACATACATTTGATTTGAGTCTGTAAAATCTATGAGTCTATGTAAATTTATGGTATTTGTAAAAGTAAAACATATAGTAGTATATGGCAGAAGACATGACAGTAGGAGGAGATTAATTGAAAGTTGGTGAAGAGAAACCGTTAATAATGAGTTGAACTTAATAATCAGACATCAAAACTCCATTGCAGAGTTTCTCTCTTAATGTTGCTTTTTTGTTTTTTGTTTTTGTTTTTCCTCCTTGCTGCAGCTCGCTCTCTGAAATTTGGCCGGCAGAGTGGGACTGACGATGGTGATGGTGACGGGGCTTCTGGGTATGATGCTTACTGGAGGAGCGTATCATCTGGAGGAGGTGGAGCAGGTGGTGAAGATGAGGAGGAGGAGGAGGAGGAAGAGGATGAAGAGGAATATGGAGATGAGGATGAGGAGGACGATGAAGAAGAGGATAAGGAATCTGACATTGAAGTTTCAGAACCCTTCTCAGATCTCAATCTTGGCAGGACCTATGCCAGTGGGTATGCCCATTATGAAGAATCACATGACTGATCAGCATGCACACTCTTTATAGCTAATGATGTGTTTATCTATTTGGGTAAAGCAAAAAAAAAAAAAATTTTCTCCCCCAAAATATGTTCAAAATATATTCTCTTTTAGGCTGTTTAACTTGTTCAGGACTTTGTCATTAAAACTGAAATGGTTTCTACCTGCATAAACGTTATTCCTTAATGTTTTCTAAATAGAATTTAAATAATATGAGATGGTGTAGAGTTTTCTCCGAGTGGTTCCTGTCTCTCCGCCTTGTCACTTGAATTGTACCCAGATTTTTCCATAAGTTGTTACAGATCGATTTCATACACTGCTAGCGTTTCGCAAAGAAGTACATTTGAGAGATGCTTCTTGGCAGCAAATGATTTCCCCATAAGGCCTGGCACCCATTGAGTTATTGAAGTGTGTGCATCTGCAAAAGGTGTGAAATTAGAATAGAAGACTGGGAATAGAAGAACATGGCCCATTTGGACTCAATGTCCCCCACCTCCCTCGGGACATGGTCGAAGTTCTGCCGGAGGTGGAAGTTGAAGCTACTTCTGACAGGGGGCTCTGCCAGACGTTCCCAGCAGACCCTCACAACACGTTTGGGCCTGACTGGCATCCTCCCCCACCATCGAAGCCAACTCAACCCCAGGTGGTGATCAGTTGACAGCTCCGCCCCTCTCTTCACCCGAGTGTCCAAGACATGTGGCCGCAAGTCCGACGACACGACTGCAAAGTCGATCATCGAACTGAGGCCTAGGGTGTCCTGGTGCCAGGAAGCAGCACGTGATGCAGAACAATTATATAGAATCATTAAAAGTATTCATGTAAAAATGTGCGATAATGGTACGATGAAATGGGCAAACATCAGAGCAATGGAAATGTGGACAAGGATATCAAACAAGGAGATGGCCTCACTCCTCGACTCGTTGTGATATTTGTGGATTATGTAATCAACATCAGCAGGAAAGAAATTAGGGGGTACTCGGCATTGACCCAGGGTCTGATATATTCAGGTGGTATAAAACACAAATTGCAATAAGGGAGCAACAGTTACAAAGAAGATGAGAAACATGGAAGAGCAAGCTAGAAGTGACCGGTGTGATAATAAAAGTAACAAAGAAAATAAGGGAAAAACAAGAAGAGAAATGGCAAGCAGGGGGTACGGATAGATGGAGAGCAACTAGAAAACGTGTCAATGTAGGAGTACCTGAGGGTGATGACAAATGAAGATGGAAAGACAAATGAAGGAACCAGAAACAGAATATACTACCAAGTTAACAAGCCCTTAACGGGGAAGAAAGAATTAAGTTTTAATAAAGGTGAAGATGCATCCTCTGTAAAACCATAAACGTACCAACAATGTTATACGCTGCAGAGTCTTGGGCAGTACTGGTGAAACAAGGATCTAAAACAACAGCAGGCAACGTGAAGTGTTTGAGACGAGTGGTACGTAAAACAGAAAGGGACGGGATAAGAAATCAGGAAATCCGTGAAGAGCTAGAAATGCAATCACTTGTGGAAACCATAGAAATTAAACGACTCCAGTGGTACGGACACATAAAATGGATCAGTGAACCCGCGTATCCCAAAAAGGTATTTGAGATGAAGGGAGAAGGGAAAAAGTGTGAGGAGAAGACTTAGAAGAAGGCGAAGTGAAGAAAACGTCAAAAGAAGCAGCCAGAATGAGAGGGATGAGCATGGAACAGTGAAGATCCTGGAAAAAGGTAGGAAAAAATCTAATCATTGGTGTCAAGACCCCAACACTGTAAGGTATAACATGTGAAGATAAAATAAGTAAGCATTCTGTGATCGATTAGAACAGCCTGACCAGTAAGTGCACCAGTGGTCTGTTCTTCCTGAGTCATAAACGCTTTTAAAGCATAGGAAACTGGCAACATTTTATAAATTTTAAGTTTAGGCCACGGTTCCTCCTTATGTTTAAATTTCTTTTATAATGCCTTTTTTGATCCTATCTTTTGTTATTGTTATTTCTTTGTAATATTTGTCTAACTATTCTGACCTGTAGGTGGCGTTGCAGACACAAGTAAAACACACACACAAGTCCTGGGTGCAAGTGGGCTTATTTTATTTTCAAAAGTACCTTTGGTGTCTTGCAAGCAGCCCAGCACAATACGACACAGTCATTTATGATGATGACACCTTTGGATTTGCTCTTTATCATAAGGGTGTCTTTTCCTGACCAAACTGTGGTCCAGAAATGGCCGGTCTAGAGTGACAAAAACAACTTGAACGGTATATCATGTGGGGGTTTTCTCTTACCTTTGAATCCTGACAAATTAAATGTGATTTCAAAGTGGTAAGAAGGAATTCTTAGGAGCATAACAAGGACCACTGTGATGGGTTGGCACCCTGCCCAGGATTGGTTCCTGCCTTGTGCCCTGTGTTGGCTGGAATTGGCTCCACCAGACCCCCGTGACCCTGGGTTCAGATTCAGCGGGTTGGAAAATGGATGGATGGATGGATAACAAGGACCAGGGAAGCCAAATGTAGTTTGCAACCAAAAGACCAAATCCTAATCTAAATTTTTTTTCAAGAAAAGTTAAACAGAACAAGCAGGGGTACCCGGTGCTGCCCGAGGTGGAATAAAGTGCAAGTGCAGGCATTTAATAAATTCCCAGGGGCGCTTTGAGGAGTGTTGGTCCCAAATCAAAATTTCACTAAAAGAAGCCCACCATGGGGGTGCAACCTTGACATACGTGTGCCAAGTCCCAGGCAGACAGTGTGGTGTTGCAGTTAAAGCTTTGGATTTCAGACCCTCAGGTTGTGGGTTCGTATCCCACTACTGACACCATGTTGACCATGCCTGTGCTCCAATTAGACAAACAAAAGATACAGAGCCAATTCTATCTCAAATGTTGCCATTCTAATAATAATAATGTCTCACGTGGAATATGGCCAGCAGCTATCCCAGCCAATACCACCAAGCCGCCAGATGGATCCATCTCTGCCAACACGGAGGGGCCCCAAATTCCAGCAGGGCATGATGGGACTTGGAGTCCTTTCATCACAGCCCTGCCTGGATACCGTGGGGGGCTGCCAGGGGACACTGCAGGGAGGCTCAAGGACTTTGTATTTTCCGTATAACCTGGAAGTACGTCCTAGTCTTATGACTCCGGCGCCGCCGAGTGTGGCAGCCTTTTCAGCAGATGTGAATTTCCCCTTGGGATTAATAAAGTATCTATCTATCTAGTCACAGGGACAGAGGAAATGACGTACACTCCGGGCTAAAGAAAAGGAGTTTTCACCTGACCCGGAAGTGTTATAAAGTCACATGGACTGAGGGACAGAAACACTTCCGGGTCAAGGACTTTAAAAGGACTGTGGGAAATCCCAGCAGTGAGCCGAGTTGGGAGGAAGGGAGACTGAGCTGCTGGGAGTGGAGGATTAGTGTATTGATTAATTGTGATTAATTATTGGTTATTATTGAAGTATTGTGGAGTGGAGGGTGCTTTGTGCACTTTAATATTATAATAAATAAATTTGGACTGTTTATCTGGCATCTGACACATTGTCTGAGTGTTCCGAAGGGGACGGCAGCCGCCCCCTGTCTGTCACACTCAATAAATTCCTCCTATATAGTGATACATTTTATATCAAGCCATTCAATCTTGTTTTCCGTATTGACTTATCAAGGAATGTGTGTGCTTAAGGTTAATTAGCTTATTTTAAAAAATGTTGTCAAGTAAATTTTGTTCACCCCATTGACAGATTTTTTTTTTGCTAAATAAAAAACAAAACAGCCTCCTGAAAAGGGGGTTTACATGTGCATTTTTGGAGCGTACAAGCACTGCCTTAATAAAGCGCCATTGTGCTCACTGAATAAAGTTCCATGGGCAGAAATTTCAGGAAAGAAACGTAACCTGTGGCAGTCGCTTGTGCAAATAGGGGAATCTGCGCCAAATTTGGATATAGAGAACCTCAGCACAGTGGTCTGTCACAGAGGGGCAAACGCACATTCAGCTTTACAGGATACCTGGAGGTGTTTTTTACCTGGGTCGGGAGTTTAGACAAACGTCTAAAAGGTTGGAAGGAGAGGTCAATTATTATGCAGGCTGAGAGGGGGGTCCCAAACCTTTTCATAAGACTGTATAATAGATAGATGGATGTGAAAGGCACTGTATATATTATATATGAAAGGCACTATATAATGCATACATAGATGTGAAAAGCACTATATATCTATCTGATAGATGGATAGATGTGAAAGGCACTATAAAATACATACATAGATGTGAAAAGCACTATATATCGATCTGATAGATGGATAGATGTGAAAGGCACTATATAATACATAGATGTGGAAAGCACTATATATCGATCTGATAGATGGATAGATGTGAAAGGCATTATATAATAGATATTTTATTAATTCCCTTAGTAATAAAAGCACTTTTGCACTTTGATGCTCTACCACCACGGATGGGGGGATCCGTTGGCTCACCCCTCTGCTGTGTGATCGGCAGTCGTGGGTTCAAGAGGCTCGCTAGATCAACAGGGAGTGTGGAGCCAACTTGCACCATCATGTATACTTTAAAACTCTGCAGCTTAACAAACCACCACCTTCATCTCGGCAACATTTCTAAACTGGGAGCAAAAATAGTACACGGGTCTTACTGTACGAGGTGCGATCCAAAAGTTCCCCGAATGCATTTATTAAAAGCATACACACCAAATAACAATTAATGGTGAACAGTTCCTTCAAAATAGTCACCCGCTGAGCTTGATTTCAATCTTTCGAAGCACCTCTGGAAGTCGTTTTTTTTGTCAGTGTGTTCAAGACGTCGGTTGTTACCGCTTGGATCTCCTCCACCGTCCTCAAATCTGCGTCCCTTGAACCTCATCTTCATCTTAGGAAATAAAAACAAATCAGACGGCGCTAAATCAGGGGAGTACGGAGGGGTGGGGAATGGCAGTAAACTTTGTAGAAGCCAAAAATTCGCACACAATCAGAGATGTGTGAGCTGGTGCATTGTCGTGATGCAACAGAAATGACTTGTCAGCCCCACATCTGAGGACGTGTTCGGCGAATTCGATTTCGCAAACGCCTCAGAACATCCCTGTAGAATGCTTGTTGCAACATTTCATGGATTTCTTTTGCTGTTTTTCCAGTTTAAAACAGAATTTGACACACACTCTTTTGCTCTTTCCATCCATTTTCTAACCCGCTGAATCCGAACACAGGGTCACGGGGGTCTGCTGGAGCCAATCCCAGCCAACACAGGGCACAAGGCAGGAACCAATCCCGGGCAGGGTGCCAACCCACTGCAGGGCACACACAAACACACCCACACACCAAGCACACACCCATTTAGAATCGCCAATCCACCTAACCAGCATGTCTTTGGACTGTGGGAGGAAACCCACGCTGACACGGGGAGAACATGCAAACTCCACGCAGGGAGGACCCGGGAAGTGAACCCACCTAACTGCGAGGCAGCAGCGCTACCCCTGTGCCACTTTGCTCTTTCAAATCACTCATTTTCACGAACAACCCTTCACAGACACAACCGAAGCGTAAACGAGAACTGCGACTTGAAAAACAACTGCGCAGACGTTGTAACGCGTGATAACGGCTCTCAAGGACAACTTGAACTGCTATCTAGAGGTGATTGGTATAACCAAACCCTTCTGGCTGCAGAATAAATGCATTCCGGAAACTTTTGGATCGCACCTCGTAGAATAAGCAGAGCCATGATAACCAAAAAGTCTGATCAGCGTGGAAGTTGAAGATGTTCAGCTCCTGATGTCTTCTCTGCAGTTTGAGATCTTTTTCCGTCCAACTCTGAGCCTGGGTACTCGGCCATACTGACTACATGATTTACTCGAGGGGCCGTCTCAGCCCATATCTGGCATTTCTGTGGTTTCCCGTCTGGTATTTCCTCCTGTCTGATTTTGTTTTGTGTTTACTCGTCTCATTAAAAAATGAGAAAAATATCAAAGAATGAGAAAAGGACTGGCCTGCTTACATCGCGTTTGATAATTTCAGGGATTTATCTTTTCCATCTGTGCCCCAGAAATCTCGATGATTTACTTTACACCGAATATTGTGGAGCTCAGCTAACCGTAGCCTCGTCCTTGGTGGTCTGATCAAGGGAGTCCCTTGCCTGGTTCTGTCATTTTGTTTTCGATGATATTTTTGTTTCCAAGCACTGTTGCTCAAAATGACTTTAAGAAGAATAATAATGCATTTTATTTTGTTTCTAATGTGATGTTATTTTATGTTTAAGAGGAAAACAGAAGAGGATGTGTGCTGTTTGCATCTCCATAATTGAATTGTGGTCTTGTCAGGGTTGGCTTTAGTCTTGTTTTGGCCTTTTTGCTGCTGTATAATTACGGGTTGGTTTGATTAATGGAGGAAAGTTTGCTAATTTCTTGCTCTTTATGTTGTTGTGGATCAACGAATCCTCCCGGTGCCAACTCCTTGCAATGCCCAGACTCCATGGCATCCTAAGTGATGCCAAAAGCTCTTTTAACTCTCATACACCTCCATAAGTGATCTGCTGTGCTGGAACGCCTCAGTGAAATGAATAAATGGTAAGCTCTTCATTTTTCGACAGCTCAATACTAAAACAAAACAGATGTTTTAATTATTGTCCCGTTAAATGTGCCCACAGAGATCAGCCTCGGGCTCTCTGCGGTTTCACCCGACATTAAATCTCGTGTCCGGGACCTGCAGATCATCTTAATGTGGTCCACGTAATTGTATGAAATGTCCTGACCCTGCACTCTATGTGGGAGAAACCGGACAAACACTCCGCTAGAGAATGAATTTACAAGGGCGCCACATCAAGCCTGGTGACAGAGATGTTCCTGTGGCAGCTCACTTTAATAGCCATGGACACTGTGAGAGAGACTTTAAAGTCACAGGGCTTATGGGCAACTTCAGAACACGAGAGCAAGAGAGAAAAGAATGGGAAGTTAAACTCAGGCTAGCACATTACAACACGGTTAGGGTTAGGGTTTGATTGTTGCAAAATCGCTTCAAACTGCTTCTGGCCTCAATGCAGCCGAAGTGGGGTACTGTGTGTATCCCGCCAATGCTGGTCCATACATATTTGATACGTACCAAAGATTGTATTGGAAGCACTTGTCATGCCATCTGGCAGTCGTAGTGGAAACTACATCCGCCTGATGGAAGCGAAGTGTTGGCGTGGCCGTGCACGTGGATTTTGGCTGCTAATTTCGAGAAATTGTCCAAATTTGAGGAAAGTTGTGCTAAGATAAAAATACGTACCAGCTTATTGTTTGCTTGTGTGCTATATTCAAATTAACAATCTCCACTTAATTTAGCATCTGCTTGACAGCAAAAACACAAATAATTTCTTTTTTTATATAATTGTAAATAAATTTAGGCAACAAGGGGTTAAATAGAGACAAGAGTTTTATGGCCAGAGGGTTTATGAGGATTGTTTGCATCTCTCAGACTGACACAGACAACTCATCAGAATCTTCAAAAGACTTTGTTGGACAGTCATCTTATCCAAAGATCTTGATCAGACATTGTTCTCATCTCTTACTAAATGAATCTTAGCCTGAAGAGGTCTATTCATTTTTTTATATTTAAGATGCCTCACTTAAAGGTTTTCCAATGCTGTCTCTGTCCTGATGTCTCCATATCAGGGCTCTCCAACAATTCGCTCACGAGCTACCGGCACCTCGCAAAGCCTTTCCAAGTAGCTCGCCAAAGTGTGAATGAATCCTACATAAATTTGAAAACAAAGTAGGGGTGGGTGATCTTTCCAAAAAAATTATATCACGATCCACAATCTCTCTTTTCAATGTGGTATACACTTAAGAGAATATCCGGACTCAAACTCATCCAGACCTAAGGAACTCTTTATTTTAAATATCAAACAAAGATGAATTCAATTGTTCTCTCGTTCGCTAGCTAAGCGGAGTTAAGGAAGACGCCCCAAAGCTGGCGAGCGAGCGAGTGAGAAAGGAAGGTCCCTCTCCTCGGCCCGCTGTGTGTTTCTTGGATTCGCTCAAATAAATCGGTACGGCAACCGAACTCTGATACACAGTGAAATGAGAGAAGTCACAAAATCAACTGGAATGTCCAAGCAAATTATAGAAAAAAACCTGATCTAAATCCGTGAAGTAGTTCGCTCGTGAAAAGCGGACAGACAGATAAATATTGGATTTTCTATATTATATACAGTCGACCCTTGATATACGACCGGCCTGACATGCGAACAACTTGCTTTACGACCAAAATTTTTGTTTTGAATTACGACCAACATCTTTCGTTACGACCCGAATGTGGTCACGTGTATCCGGTTGTGCGATTGTAAAGAAACAGTCGAGAGCGTTAGTAAGCGTCAGTCGGAGCCCAGATACATGTGTTTGTGGACGTAATTTCGGTCAGTGCAGTGCTTTATATAATTTTTTTTCGATAAGGAAGGAAGAGAGGTAACAAAGGTAAAGAAAGCGATCACAATCAAAACGAAGAAGGAAATTGTGCGGAAATATGAGAGTGGTGTTTGTGTGACCGATCTCGCTAATATGTACAGCACGTCGAAATCCACCATCTTGACAATTTTACAAAGAAAAGATTTGTATAAGGAGGCTCCTTTATAAACAATAACCAGCTTCCATTTCATTCTCCTCCTCCTCCTTCCTTCCTGCAGCGCAAAGATGTCAACTTAAATGCTGAGTACAGTATGAAATTGTTGTTTCTGGTAGGCTATAACTTTTTGGTTAGTACATTAGAAAAATTATTGGTGTTTTGGTAAATTATGCACATTATACAACCCTTTTTTTATTATGAAAAGGTTAAGTAAGTGTTGCTGTGGGAGGTTCGGAACGCATTATGGGTATTTCCATTATTTCTTATGGGAAAAATAGTCCTGACTTACAACTAACTTGAGTTACAACCAGCCCTCGCGAACGAATTGAGTCGTCAGTCAAGTGGCCATTGTATTAGTAAACCTTCAAAATAATGTGCAGTTAAAGTGTCAACAGCATTGTCAGCATAGCTGGAGTTTAGCAGAGCCAGAGAACGAGAAGAATCTTCACCAAGCAGCTCTGAAAATGTCTGCTTTGTTTGGGTCTCCATACCTCTGTGAGTCTGACGTGAATGTCGTGAAGTCAAAGTTCAAAACATGACTGACAGACGGACATTTAAATGACTCCATAAGAGTGAACCTCAGTGGCTCCACTCCACCAGACACCTCGGTGCCAGTCATCTGACAAACTCAAAAACACGTCACACATGTGACTGGACCTGTGAATTAAGTGACACAGTGACATGTGACAAAATGACAAATGAAGAAGTCAGATCTGTGGATTTGGAATTGCATTGTTTTGTTTTGGCAGCATTCCTGTTTAAATTCAATAGAGTGATAATCAAAATACACTTGCAGGTGAACTAGATATTTTTTGTGATGTTTTAATGCAAAATGTGAGTTGAGGACACCAACATTTTGTAAATGTTCAGGCAAAACAAGCGTATTCAGTTTGTTTGGGGTGAAATAAGCTATGAGAAAAAAACACTAGATAACAGGAGGAGCTCTCGGCTGTTTTCATTTTGTAAAAGTAGCTCTCAGGGGGGAAACAGACAGTTAGTGTCTGTATACCTGCATTGTTATCAGTCTTTAATTTAATATTGTTATTATCAGTATGCTGCTGCTGGAGTATGAGAATTTAATAAAGTATCTATCTATCTATGTATTGTGATAAAATAATGTCACTGGACAACGTCAAAGTGTTTGGGAATATGCCCCGTATATAGCTGCTGCAATATAGATGGTCAAAATAACTGAAGTCAATCAACATTGACAAAGATGGTTGTTTTTACAATGGCTTTTATAAGGCTCAGAAAATGGCTGCTGGAAATGAATCATAACGGAAGTGACATCATCAGGATGGGACCGGACGTGACGTCATAAAGTTTGGGACCGGAAGTGACGTCATCAGAGTGGGTCCACGGGTGACGTCATCATCGGGAGCCGGAAAGTGACGTCATCAAGATGGGACCAGAAGTGTCGTCATCATTGTGAGCCGGGAGTGACGTCATCAGAATGGGACTATAAGTGACATCATCATTGGGAGCCGGAAGTGACGTCATCATTGGGAGCCGGAAAAGTGACGTCATCATCGGGAACCGGAAAGTAGCGTTGTAGGGAGTGGATGAGGAGCCATTTTCATGATTATGGATTGGTGCAGGTATTGTTGAGTTATTTATCGTCTTTATTTCTAAAAGGTCAGAGAGAGAGGGGCATCATTACCACAGTACAACCCTCTATCTGTTAACTCTTCACTCACCTCAGGACCTGTGTGTGACTCTATCTATCTATCTATCTGTTATATAGTGCCTTTCACCTATCTATCTATCTATCTATCTATCTATCTATCTATCTATCTATCTATCTATCTATCTATCTATCTATCGTATAGTGCCTTTCATATCTATCTATCTATCTATCTATCTATCTATCTATCTATCTATCATATAGTGCCTTTCACTTCTATCTATTATATAGTGCCTTTCATCTATCTATCTATCTATCTATCTATCTATCTATCTATCTATCTATCTATCTATCTATCTATCTATCTATCTATCTATCTGTTATATAGTGCCTATCTATCTATCTATCTATCTATCTATCTATCTATCTATCTATCTATCTATCTATCTATCTATCACAACGTTATACCACCAGTCGCCCACTGAGGTCATCTAACCAGGGCCTTCTTATTGTTCCACAGACTCGGCTAATGACACGAGGGGAATCGGACCCTTCACTTCGCCGTCCTTGTGCTTTACGGGCTGCTGATACAACTTTTGTAGGCTGGCGTATGGGGAGCCATTTTCAGCTCTTCTGTTTTATGTTTATTTGTTGAAGTGTAATGATTCATTTTATTTTTTATTGCTTGTAACTGTGTGTGTTTTCTTTGTGTACAGCACTTTGTGACTCTGTCTGTGAAAGGCGCTTTATTAATATATAAAACAACTCCTACCACGTCAACTGGAGTGGTGAGTGACGAGTCCACCTCTGACCATCGGTGTGTCCTGCACATAACTGAAGACCAAGTAAAGAGACAACTGAGGTAGCCACACACAGGAAAGGTCGTGTTCTTAAAGCTCACACTGACCAACCTTGTGGTGTCCTTGGTCATCTGCTCAGTGTGTCCCTAAGGCCCCAGAAAGTGGAGAGCGTCCTGAGCTGTTCCTGTTCTAAAGAAGGCAGGCACCTCTTCACCTCATGGCAGCACTTATGCCTCACATCATGAAGACCTTTGACAGGCTGGTCCTGGACTATGTGAGTCTTCATGTGGGAGACCACCTGGACCCCCTTCAGTTTGCCTACCAGACAAAGATTGGAGTGGAGGATGCAATGATCTGTCTGCTCCACAAGGCTGGACAAAGCTGGCTGCACTGTGTGGATTCTGTTTTTGATTTTTCCAGCACCTTCAATACCATCCAGCCATCCCTGTTAAGGGGTCAGCACAGAGATACGCAGGTGGGTGAGCCTGTGGGGTCCTGGATGATGGACTCTCTGTCAGGCAGACTGTGAGGACGGTGTGAGCAACACTGGAGCACCACAAGGACCAGGTCTGTCTGCTCTTCTCTTCACTCTGCACACCTCAGACTAGAAATATAACAGCAGGTCAGGTCTTATGGGGACTCTGTGGTGTTGCGGGTCCACAGCTCCCGTCAAAGGCCAGTTTTCAAATAAATAATCACCGCGCTCACGGCTTGGTGAGGGGTGTGGTGGTTGTGTGGCTGAAGCGGTTCTCAGGGTGATTCACAATGTGGCCGTTTCTCACCTAAGTGCACAGGTGACAGATCGTCCGCATCCATGATTGTTCCTGGGGCTGCTGATTGGCCACTGCTGCCACGTCCTCTTGATAAGTAGAAGTGCAAGTCAGCTAAAAGGGAGGGAGGAAAATCACGAATGGAGGTTGCAGGAGGAGAAGGTCGGTGTGGGAGGGCGAGTGCAGGCTCGCGTTACAGTTTTGTAGGAAGCCTGAGTGTAGGGCCGACACCCAGGAGTTATCGTAGTGGTCGCTCCTGCTGAGTTTACAATGAAGTGCGGGAGTGACCGGAAGGCAGCGGGAGTCAGGACTTGGGACGTGGATTCTCCAGTGGGAGAGCCCTGGTCGTTGGGGAATCTCAAGTCGCTGTTTGGAGGAGCCTCCCGGAGCCAGGGGTCGGAGAGGCAAACCGAACAGCCGAAGCAGGAGAGCAGGTCAGTGGCAGCTAAGGCGACTCCTCTGTTGCTGGGCCCATTTGGGAGAAACAGGGGAGCCGCCAGTAGCAGAAGAAGAAGGATGCACCGGATTTTTAAAAGGACAGCTTGCAGCATTGTTTTAACCTCGTGGTTTTATGGATTATTTATTTAATGAAGACTTTTTGAATCACTGCACTTTACTTTGAACACTGTTTTGTTCTGTTGTTTTAATAAAAGCTCTGGACACTTTTTATACACCATCCCCTTGCTCCATTGTTGTTGCGTCACTGCTTAGCTCATCTGTAACATTACCGGCGGTGACGGGTGCAAGGGCTCCCGGACAGCAGATGGCAGCATGTAACAAACTGGCTTCGTCACAGACTCCTGATAAAGGGGGAATGAGGCAGAGGAAAGGAGTCAGGGGGGCATCTTTGAGAACTGTCTTCAACTTAACATGATGTTATGGTGTATAAAATCTGTACATTTTGGTTTAATGTTCCATTATATTTTGTTCAAGACAACAGATGAACTACATTTAGGATAATAAAAGGCATCTCCTCTTCCCTTACACCTCACTTTTATAACAGTTATTCATAGCATAGTGCTAAATTGACATTACAGCCTGGGAAAGGAAGACTGAGCCGACACCGCAGGCTTTATGGATGGACATCTGGGACCAACAATTTGGTTTACAGTCTGGGAAAGACGGACATGGCGATGTTTTAGTCAACATCAAAAAACTTTATTATCTGGAAAAGAGTTTGAGCAAAATTCATCAATCATATTGACAGCCCACCAATGTGTTGTGAAACCACGGCATGACATTTCAGAATAAATATGCCCACATTTTGAAAGCAACGTCAGAAGAAGAGGAACGGATGAAGACGTCATTGGTCGTCAGAAAAGCATCATGAACATCGATTGCTTAATCAAACGCCTCCCTGGGACGTTCATCCTTGACATCTGTAACTTTTTCGTAAGCTTTTTCTAAAGAACTTTCCTATCAGTACCTATTTTCTATTATTCTTTGTTCCAGTGGTATTATTATTCTTGTAATGAATGCCATGCTGTTGAGTGATTGAAGTAATAAGTTGGATTTCTTTGAGCACCTGCAGCAGCCAGAGAATTTGCCATACGCTCTGTGCTGCGAGGTTTATTTTGGCTGAGGGTGAGAGTGCCACTCAATAGTAGGGACTGTACGAGAAGAAGGTATTCTTGGCTGATAAATGGCCGATAGTCAAGAGTGCTGAGTCTTTGTATGTTTTAATATTTTCTTGTAGACCAAAAGTAATATTTAGATCAGAGATCTGTTTAAAACATCGTATGTTGTTCATGCCGATAAGAAGTAAGTCTCTTGAAGTGCTGAGAGTGTGACAGGCTGTGTTATTCATAAGGCACTTGTGTGGTTTAAAGTGCTAGACGTTATTCAGCATGTGTGTGTGTGTCATTCATGGGGCGCTGTTGTGGTGTGTGTGTGTGTGTTCATCTTAAAGTGCAACAGTAGACCAACCCGATAACGAACTTGACGAGTTCACTTACCCTTGAGGGAAAACAGGTAGAGGGAATGACTACGACAATACACATCAGCAAAAGCAAAGAACTCAGTGCTGCATTTGACACTGTCTGTCATTCCACCCTACTAAAATGGCTGTCTGCACTACGTGTTCCTCACATTCCGTTAACTTGGTTTAAGTCGTATCTTACAGACAGAACTCAATTCATTCAGCTGGACACATGTACCTCCACTCCCACTCCTGTAGTATCTGGGGTTCCTCAGGGTTCTGTCCTTGGCCCCCTGCTGTTTATCATTTATCTGCTTCCTTTGGGTGTCATTTTTCATAAATGGAAGATAAACTTTCATTGTTACGCAGATGACACCCAGTTATATATTTCAACTTCACCATCTGCATCGCTTCCACCATCCTCACTTACTGATTGCCTTGCTGAGATCAAGTCTTGGTTATCTTCTAACTTCTTGCAGTTCAACTCCAATAAAACTGAGGTGCTTCTTATGGGCACGAAATCTGCAATAGCGAAGGCATCGAAGATCTCAGCATTAATAGTGTGAAGGACAACCGGGTCCCATGCCCGGCAGGGACGCCCCTGCTGCATCTATTCCGGGGGAGCCACCATGGGCAGCTCAGTACCTCCCCCGGGACGCTTGGTGGCAGCCTCCCTGGTGGACAATGATTCCCCAACCTGGCGCAAGGCTCCATGGGAGATGGAGTCCTCCACAGCCTGGCTGGGGGCTTGGATGGCCGCCAGGGGGAGCTGCATGGACTTTCCAGCCCAGCTGGTCGACTCGTCAGCCCCACCTGGAAGGTCAATTAGGGCCAGGTAATCAAGCACCTGGAACGCTTCCGGGTGGGGTATAAAAAAGGCCAGCCACCACCACTCGAGAGAGAGCCAGAGTTGGGAGGAAGGAGGACGAAGCTTGTGGTGGAGTGGTGGGAGAGAAGAAGTGGGGTTTGTTGTGCTATATATTGAAGTGCTTTTGGGACTGTGTTGGGCCTGTGGGACACGGGGAAGGCATGCCTCACAGCTGAAGAGAAATAAAAAAGTCTTTTATTTAAGTACGTGCCTCTGCCTGAGTCTGTGCCGGGTCGGGCGCTATATAGCGCCTTTTACAATAGACAACACATCTGTTACCTGTACAGATCAGATAAAAAGCCTTGGTGTGATTCTGGACAGCACGTTGTCTTTCCAGTCTCACATCAGTTCTGTTACTCGAGCAGCTTACTTTCACCTGCGAAACATTAATCGCTTGCGTCCATCCATCCATCCATCCATCCATCTTCCAACCCGCTGAATCCGAACACAGGGTCACGGGGGTCTGCTGGAGCCAATCCCAGCCCGCTTGCGTCCATTTTTGTCAAATCACTCTACTGCCATTTTAGTCAACAGTTTGGTCACCTCCCGCCTGGACTATTGCAACTCACTTCTCTTTGGTGTGCTCCAAAAGTTACTACATAAACTTCAACTTGTTCAAAATTCGGCTGCTCGTATAATTACTAAAACACCCTATTCTGATCACGTTACACCCGATATTCAGCAGCTTCATTGACTGCCAATAAAGTTTAGGGTCAACTACAAAATTTTAGTCCTTACATATAAGGCCATTCATAATCTTGCCCCCACATATCTCTCACAGCTCCTACAAGTCACTAAACCCTCTCGTATGCTCAGATCCTCTTCTTCCATCAACTTAAATAATCCAGCAGCACGTCTTGTTACGATGGGATATCGCGCATTTAGCAGAACGGCACCTTCCTTATGGAACTCATTACCTGCTTATCTTAGGAATATGACGACCCTTCACCAATTTCAGGCTAATCTTAAAACTTATCTGTTCAAAATTGCTTATTCACTGTAACTGTTATTGCTGTTTTATCTGATGTTTTATTTGGATTTTAAATTTTCTAGTCATTGAATGTTTATTTTTTAACCTGATTGTACAATGACCTTGAGTTTTTTGAAAGGCGCTTCAAATAAAATGTATTATTATTATTATTATTATTATAAGAACTGGTCAATGACTTTCACCACAGCCTATGTGTCTGGTGGACGTAGAGGTGGTCCACTCCTAAGAGTACTTGGGGGGTCCTCATTAATGACAGGTCAGAATGGCTGTGTAACATAACAAAAAGCAGAGCAGGCTCTTCTTCCTTAGGAGACTGCACTCCTTTAACGTGGGGAGTGACATCCTTCACGTCTTCTTTTACAACTCTGTGATGGCCAGTCTGTGGTGTGCTGGGCTTCAAGAGGGGACCACCAGATCATTTAAAGGTGCAGGTGCAGTTAATGGACACACTCTGGAACTCCTTAGAAGTGGAGGAGAGAATGAAAACCAAACTGAGTGCCATTATGAACAACGCTGCACATCCCCTCTCTGTGACGCACAAACACTGAGGACTTTCAGACAGTGAATCATTCAGCAGAAGTGGGTCAGGAAATGCCATGGGGGTCCTTTACACCAACAGCAATGCTCCTGTATAGCGCCTCACTGGGAATGGGACTAACAAGTTAGACGTGTTCCTTCTTTTTAATTTTCTTCTGTTATAGTCATTCTGGAGTGTGTGTGTGTCTATTTATTTATCTATCTATTAATATATTTATTCATTTATAGAGCTTCAATCCCCCGGGGACACAAAGTTCTGTCTGTCTGTCTGCCTGCGTTACTCATTTAGTTGACACAGTTCCACACAGCCCACCCCACTGCATGATGGAACCTCCACCAGATTTGACAGGAGGTAGCAGGTGTTTGTCTTGGAATGTGGTGTTCTTCTTCTGCCATGTAAAGTGCTTTTTGTTCTGACCAAATAACTCCATTTCTGTCCCATCAGTCCAAAGCACTTTGTTCCAAAATGAATCTGGCTTGTCTAAATGAGCATTGGCATACCACAAGCGACTCTGTTTGTGGCGTGAGTGCAGAAAGGGCTTCTTTCTCATCACCCTGCCATACAGATGTTCTTTGTGCAAATTGAATTGTAGAACGATGTACAGATACACCATCTACAGCGAGATGTTCTTGCAGGTCTTTGGAGGTGATCTGTGGGTTGTCTGTCACCATTCTCACAATCCTGTTCATATGCCACTCCTGTATTTTTCTTGGCCTGCCAGACCTGCTGGTTTAACAGCAACTGTGCCTGTGGCCTTCCATTTCCTGATTCCATTCCTTACAGTTACAGAAACTGACAGTTTAAACCTCTGAGATGGCTTTTTGTAGCCTTCCCCTAAACCAGGAGACTGAACAATCTTTGTTTTCAGATCTTTGGAGAGTTGCTTTGAGGATCCCATGCTGTCCCTCTTCAGAGGAGAGTCAAAGGGAAGGAAGCCCACCTTGTGATTGACCATCTTAAATACCTTTATATCTCATGATGGGACACACCTGCCTATGAAGGCTTAACAAGCTCATCACACCAACCAATCAGCATTGAGCAGTGACAGGCATTCAAATCAGCACAATGACAAGGGGACCCACATTTGTGCACAGCCAGTTTTTCACATTTGATTTAATTTCATACAACTAAATACTGCGTCACTAAAAATCTTTGTTCGGAAAACACTGCAGTGCTCAGATGTTCCTAGGAAATGAAAGACATACCACTGTTATCTTTTTGGTTGAAAGGAGAGTCAATTATTATGCAGGCTGAGAGGGGGTCACAAACTTTTTCCTATGACTGTAATTCTAACATCTATACGGCGATTCTGTTTTCGTTTTGATTGCTAATAATATTTTGGACCTTTGTGTCTTCTATTTTCAGTTTTGAACACCCGTCGTTAGGTCAATTGTGCTCGTTGTTACTGACGTTTCCTCTGATGTTGTGATCTTTGATTACGAAGCTGGGGGTTAGAAGGTCCCTCAGGGGTCCTCTACCTCATCTCAGTTTTTGGCGGTCAGCAGGGGGGCACTCTGACCAGCCGGTGGCCACTCAGTAAGCTGTGATGCCCTGTGTGTTCTCTCTTGGTTGGCACTACGTTATTTTAAGCCATTGGTGTGTCATGTTTCAGTTGGCATTTCTCCCCTGGCTGGGGTTCAAAGTGGCATTTCTTGCTTGTATTTTCTAATTTTATGCCGATTGTTTGTATTTATGATTCTTTTAATTTGTTATGTACATTTTTGTGTTTATTTGTAAGTGGTGAGGACCTCAATTATGTCCCATGTGTTTGTGAGGGTGGTTCCCCTAGGGGCGGGGCCACCTGCCAGTCTCCACCAATAACAGCCCTCCACCCTATTTATGGGAGGGCCTCCCACAGGTCCTGGCAGTTCATTTCGAGGAGTGAAGTGTTTGTGTGTTTTCTCTGCCGTTGCCTTCTCGTATTTTTTAGATTTTTTGAAACTGTGCTCCATTTTCGACTACACCTTTGGAATTCTGGATTGGGACTTTGTTTGCTGCGATTGCCTCGTCGTTTCAGTCAATCCCTTTGTGCTCTTAGGAGATTCAACTATCGCAGAGCCTTTTGATAAAAATAAACCTTTTCTTTTTCAGGGCCCCTTTTGTGTCCAGCCGGGGTTTTGACCGTACTTCCCCCTCCATAAAGGGCAACCTTTGAGCTGCTTTCGGGACTCCTAAGTCACGACATCGTGCTATGGTAGCTTTTCTGTGGGATCGTACCAGGTGGGCATCAGTGAGCCTTGGCCACCCACGACCCTCATGCCAGGTCATCGGTTGTCCTTCCTTGGACCACTATTTGATGGGCGCTAACCGCTGCACAAAAGCAGCCATATTGGAGTCTCCCTGAGCCCTTGTGAAAGTCGCTCGGCTCCTCACCTTCAAGAACTGGCTGATGTGTCAGGTGCCATTGTAACAACGCAATGCATGAGATTCACTTCACCTGGCAGCGCTTTTAATGTTCTGGCTGGTCGGTGTTCATATGCAGACGTCGACAAATTTATTAGAGCTCATTGAAAGAGCAAAAAAATGAAAAGCACCTCTGACATGTCGTCAAGTAAAGTAAAGGAAAGCCAGCGTGACAGGCGGTCAAGTGCTGCTTATTCCACAGACATCTTCTAAAATGGCCTGCACACATTTGTTGGGACCCCCAGAAAAGACCCTCAATCATTGGCTGATTTTTCAGATTTTCTGTTTTTCTTGAATTCGTGTCACACGCGTCGCCAATCAGTCAGTCGGCCGATTGAAATGGAGAAAAGTCGTCGCTCTGCTGTTTGGTATCCGGACGGCAGACATTCATTCGAGTCCGCTTGGTGACGAGGCGCTTACAGTTATAGGCGTTGATGAAAACAGAGTGTCAGGATTTGTAGCAACTTTAAATCAGTTTTGAGTCAACGTTTATCGAATATCACCTCTGGTATTGAATATGGAGACCTATGAGCCCCACCACCATAGACACTTTCCACAGACCCTCCATTCAGTCACTCAACACGTCACCCAGTTTACTAATCTGGGATTCACTTTGTATTTGCGAAACTTCACTAAACCGAGACACACAGAGAAGACCCGTTCAGGGTTCCAACTCAATAAGGAGTTACCACAATGATGGAATCCAATCGGACATGAACATGAGAGCAGAGCCATTGATGAAGAGGTAGTGGAGGTGACACACAGGACAGCCAGCAATGCCAGCAAAGATGGTCGGCATTTCAAAAACACTTCCCTTAACCCATCATACAAATCTAGCCAAGCAATGAGGGTTACTTCATGGTCTCCAACTATACGAGTAAATACCACCTGAAATTCAGAACCGGTCATCCACCTCAAGCTAACCCGACTGGACGTGGCCAGTACCTTTATGGAAGACCAGCTACGGAAAGCTTGGGCTGCTCTTGGTAAAGGTGTTGGTTTGTGTGGATCCCAATGGTCCAGTGCAGTGACACTGGGGACACTGGGCCGTAAAAATGGCACTGTCCTTCAGAGGTCCTGACTCTCTGTGGTCATGAAAGATACCTGGGCATCCTCTGAAATGAGTCGGGTGAATCCTGACATCCTGGGTAAAGAGCCTCGTCTGTTCTGCTCTTCCTAATCACCCCGTCTGTAACCATCCAAATACCGGAGCTCTGATGTCCACCGCCGACCTCTCACCAGTGTGTGGGGGGGAGCAAGAATGGCTGCCGTCACCTCCTCCACGTGGACACTGCACCTTGGTGGTGGTTGAAATAGCATCGCTAATGCCCACGTACAGCGTATAAAGTGTCTAGGAAGTGAAAGGCACTATATAACAAATAGGCAGATATTAAAGGCACTATATAATAGGAAGATAGATGTGAAAGGCACAGATACAGCATGAAAACACCATATACTATAATGACAGATAGATAGGATAGGAGAGGAATGAAAGGCACTATATGAGAGATAGATATTTTAGTGTAGTTGGCAGGATCAGATAGATAGTGTGAAAGGCACTATATAATAGAGAGATCGATATGAAAAGCACTAAATAATTGTAATAGAGAAACAACTAAAGGACTTCTTCTGGTTGTGCAGGAATAGTTGGCATTCGCAGTAGAGTGTCCATTAAAACACTTGGAAGGTAGATTTCAAATCCAAACCTGACATTGTGGGTGTGTAGCCTACAATAAAAAATAAAGTAGATATATTCTTAGTTCTCAAATTACACATAAATATAAATGTGTATGTATGTGAATTTCCCCTTGGGATTAATAAAGTATCTATCTACCTATCTATCTATCTATCTATCTAAAGGAAAATCACGTTGCAAATCACACAAATATTAATCTTAAATTTGCAATACTAATGTTGGCCACTAAAAGCACTACTGAGAAACGTCCATCCATCCATTTTCCAACCCGCTGAATCCAAACACAAGGTCACAGGGGTCTGCTGGAGCCAATCCCAGCCAACACAGGGCGCAAGGCAGGAGTGTTAATGAAATTACAAGCGTAAGAATTATAATACAAAGCAAAAAACAAATGAACAGAACTTACGTTGCTTTGCTTGACGCACACTATTTCTAAGGAACTCTCTAACTTTATGAAGTGCAAATACTTAAATAGACAGTGAAAACAACCAAGCTTTCTCTTTCCTCCTGCTACCCACAGTATTTTGCTCAGCGGAAGACAACATCTAAGTCCGTCCTCCTGCTGACTGAACTCTACCTCACTGACAATAATAGATTGATAGATAGTGTGAAAGGCACTATATAATAGATAGATAGAAAGATAGATGTGAAAGGCACTATATGGTATATAGATATTGTGAAAGGCACTATATAATAGATAGATACGAAAGGCACTATATGATATATAGATAGATATGAAAGGCACTATTATAATAGATAGATAGAGGGATAGATGTGAAAGGCACTATATGGTATATAGATAGATATGAAAGGCACTATTATAATAGATAGAGGGATAGATGTGAAAGGCACTATATGGTATATAGATAGATACGAAAGGCACTATATGATATATAGATAGATATGAAAGGCACTATTATAATAGATAGATAGAGGGATAGATGTGAAAGGCACTATATGGTATATAGATAGATATGAAAGGCACTATTATAATAGATAGATAGAGGGATAGATGTGAAAGGCACTATATGGTATATAGATATTGTGAAAGGCACTATATAATAGATAGATATGAAAGGCACTATATGATATATAGATAGATATGAAAGGCACTATATAATAGATAGATAGATAGATAGATAGATAGATACGAAAGGCACTATATGATATATAGATAGATAGATGTGAAAGGCACTACATGGTATATAGATATTGTGAAAGACACTATATAATAGATAGATATGAAAAGCACTATATGATATATAGATAGATATGAAAGGCACTATATGATATATAGATAGATATGAAAGACACTATATAATAGATTGATAGTGTGAAAGGCACTATATAATAGATAGAGAGATAGATTCGAAAGGCACTATATGGTATATAGATATTGTGAAAGGCACTATATAATAGATAGATATGAAAGGCACTATATGATATATAGATAGATATGAAAGGCACTATATAATAGATTGATAGTGTGAAAGGCACTATATAATAGATAGAGAGATAGATGTGAAAGGCACTATATGGCATATAGATATTTTGAAAGGCACTATATAATAGAGAGATAGTGAGAAAGGCACTATATAATAGATAGAATGAATGAAAGGCACTATATAATAGAGAAATTGTGTTGAAGGCACTAATGGATAGATAGTTTTAAAGGCACTATATAAATAGGTAGACAGAGAGAAAGTCTGAAAGGCACTATATAACAGACTGGTAGATAGATAGATATGAAAGGCACTATATAACAGACAGATTGATTTATTATGGCTAAGTGCAGGAAGGACACATTACAAAAGGCAAAATTTGAGGAGCCAACTGGGTTGTCCCATTTATTATCCAATAATTTAAAGCAAAAGAAACGCTCTTTGCAGTTTTTAGCCAATGGGGTTCCGGGCTGAATGCCGAAGTAAAGGCCGTCAGCCACAAGTCAGGTCAGTCTCCTCGGGAGGTCCATCCGGCGGGTAGCTTGTGCCAAAATGCTGCCTCCTTCTTGTGGAGCCCGGGCTTTTATGGAGGGTGAACCAGAAGGGGCGGAGTCAGCTGCCCTCACTGGGCGGTTCCTTGGCAGTGTCAGCGGCTGCTCTTGTCCCTGCAGGTTGTACTTCAGCAGAGCCTCTCGTGGTCCGTCTAATAATGTGATGGCTGCCTTTTGCCTCACACTATCCGAATATATCAGAGCTGTTCAGATACGGCACATTTATGAGAGACGCAGGGTTAGTGACTTACTCAACATCCCAAGCAGGTTTGTACCTGCAGCTGTTTATGTGAAAGCCCAACTGACAAAGTGTTCAGAGTTGAGGAGTTCATGTAGCCTTCCATGAAGCCATGAAGTCACACCGTGCACCGCGTTGGCCGCCTGTTTGAACTTGCTGTGCCGAGATATTGTTTGGAGTTTGACAGAAGGTACGCCAGGAACTGGCAAGACGGAGCAAGTGGCTCAGGTGTGTTTGCCCATCGATCTCACTTGGGTGCTTTAAGTTTGCATTTCTTAAGAGCCACCGGTTAATGAAAGTGAGTCGCTGGTCAACTTAGGGGCAGATCAGAGAGGCCCCTCATAATTTAATGTGATTACGATTATAAAGTGAGTCTCGCTGGCTCTCGACTTGTTTTCACTTGTATGTTGTACATTATGATTTATTTTTTTTTGTGCATACCCTGTTACCACTTTTCAAATGTAAAGATCATTATCCACATTGAAAAATAATTTGCTGACTTTTTTTATGAATAAAGAAACAAATGCTGGTGCCAAGTGGCAGGTTACGTCAAGTGTTAGTAGATTTTATAGCCCTGTAAAAGACAAAAAGACAAAGAAGTGGATTTCAGCATGTCTAAAGTTGTTTAACACAGCTGTCAACTGTGGTGGGTTGGCACCCTGCCCGGGATTGGTTCCTGACTTGTGCCCTGTGTTGGCTGGGATTGGCTCCAGCAGACCCCCGTGACCCTGTGTTTGGATTCTGCGGGTTGGAAAATGGATGGATGGATTTGCTGTTGAATGAGTGCATTTTATTGACCTTTTGTCACAAAAAATTGTGTGTAGTGACGAAGACAAATAAATGGCGGCTTGGCAAACTCCGGCCGTGTTTTTTACTCCTGCCGATAGTAAACGTCTTCTGTGTGGATTGTACTTGCAAACCGTTCAGTTCAAAAGGCAGATACCGTTTCTTTAAAATTTCAAATCCTCATTTTCACAGTCCGACATCACACTTCTCGATATTTGATATCAATATTTGTAACTGTGACATCGATAAACGACAGTGTCCTTAGCCAGCCATCGCTGTACGGCTTGAATGAGAGGCGCAGGTGGAGAGCCTCGGCCACTGCCTGCGTATTCGCTACAGCCATCCCAGTCTACTGCTTAGAAAAACGATCAACACGACATGGCGCTGTGCCCGGACGATTACTCGTTGGGTTTTGTTTCAAGAGTCTTCAAAATAACAAAGACAAAGACGCTTTTATTTCAGGAATTTCTCAATGATCTAGCGGCACATTTTGTTACTACTTGCATATGTCGACTCTGAAATCAAATTCTAAATCTCTCTATTAGGATAAAAAAAAACATCCTGGGACTTTGTGCCAAGAGATTTAGCCAGGCCTGGGGGCAGAAATAAAAGACAAAATGGAACCTCGTAAAAAATTCAAAACGTTGGCGCGGCACACATGCGGAGCAGGTTAGAGATCATGGAGGTACGTTACAGTAATTTGAAAGTCTCAAAACACTGAGAGCAAAGATGGCATTGGGGCAAACTAACGGAAATTATTACTCAGCGAAATAACAGAACAGCGAAAAGAGATCGAAGATACAGAGCATCCAGAAAGTATTCCCAGCGCATCACTGTTTCCACATTGTGTTATGTTACAGCCTTATTCCAAAATGGATTAAATTCATTTTTTTTCCTCAGAATTCTACACACAACACCCCATAATGACAACATGAAAAAAAGTTTGAGGTTTTTGCAAATTTATTAAAAATAAAAACTGAGAAATCCCATGTCCATAAGTATTCACAGCCTTTGCTCAATACTTTGTTGATGCCCCTTTGGCAGCAATTCCAGCCTCAAGTCTTGTTGAATATGATGCCACAAGCTTGGCACACCTATCCTTGGCCAGTTTGGCCCATTCCTCTTTGCAGCACCTCTCAAGCTCCATCAGGTTGGATGGGAAGCGTCGGTGCACAGCCATTTTAAGATCTCTCCAGAGATGTTCAATCGGATTCAAGTCTGGGATCTGGCTGGGCCACTCAAGGACATTCACAGTGTTGTCCTGAAGCCACTCCTTTGATATCTTGGCTGTGTGCTTAGGGTCGTTGTCCTGCTGAAAGATGAACTGTCGCCCCAGTCTGAGGTCAAGAGCGCTCTGGAGCAGGTTTTCATCCAGGATGTCTCTGTACATTGCTGCAGTCATCTTTCCCTTTATCCTGACTAGTCTCCCAGTCCCCACAGCATGATGCTGCCACCACCATGCTTCACTGTAGGGATGGTATTGGCCTGGTGATGAGCGGTGCCTGGTTTCCTCCAAACGTGACGCCTGGCATTCACACCAAAGAGTTCAATCTTTGTCTCATCAGACCAGAGAATTTTCTTTCTCATGGTCTGAGAGTCCTTCAGGTGCCTTTTGGCAAACTCCAGGAGGGCTGCCATGTGCCTTTACTAAGGAGTGGCTTCCGTCTGGCCACTCTACCATACAGGCCTGATTGGTGGATTGCTGCAGAGATGGTTGTCCTTCTGGAAGGTTCTCCTCTCTCCACAGAGGACCTCTGGAGCTCAGACAGAGTGACCACCGGGTTCTTGGTCACCTCCCTGACTAAGGCCTTTCTCCCGATCACTCAGTTTAGAGGGCCGGCCAGCTCTAGGAAGAGTCCTGGTGGTTTCAAACTTCTTCCACTTACGGATGATGGAGGCCACTGTGCTCATTGGGACCTTCAAAGCAGCAGAAATTTTTCTGTAACCTTCCCCAGATTTGTGTCTCGGAGGTCTACAGACAATTCCTTTGACTTCATGCTTGGTTTGTGCTCTGACATGAACTGTCAACTGTGGGACCTTCTATAGACAGGTGTGTGCCTTTCCAAATCATGTCCAGTCAACTGAATTTACCACAAGGTGGACTCCAATGAAGCTGCAGAAACATCTCAAGGATGATCAGGGGAAACAGGATGCACCTGAGCTCAATTTGGAGCTTCACGGCAAAGGCTGTGAATACTTATGTACGTGTGCTTTCTCAATTTTTTTATTTTTAATAAATTTGCAAAAATCTCAAGTAAACTTTTTTCACGTTGTCATTATGGGGTGTTGTGTGTAGAATTCTGAGGAAAAAAATTAATTGAATCCATTTTGGAATAAGGCTGTAACATAACAAAATGTGGAGAAAGTGATGAAGCGCTGGGAATACTTTCCGGATGCACTGTAGACAGATATTTTAAATCTCGTTATTCCATTTTAAGCGAATTGAATTCCTTCACCAGGATAGACTATGTATGTAGAATAATTTCTAAACTGAGAACCTCCGCCTGCATCCTTCACCGAGTACCAACAAGCTTTTTCAAAGAAGTATCCGCTGTGCTTGACATAGTGAAGTCATCATTAGATATTGGAGGTCTTCCCAGACTCTCTTAAGACTGCTGTTGTTAAACCCCTGCTCAAGAAAAATAATCTCAACTCTGTTTTTGACATTTTTGCCTTTCTTAAGTAAAATTCTAGAAAAGGCGGTCATTACTTGTCCAGAAGCTACACCAGTGTTGTCTTGGCTGTTTGCTTTGGCTCATTGAATTGTCCCCCCAGTCTGACGTGGTGGGCACTCCTTTTCTTCAAGGACTTCTCTGCATTTGGCTGCATTCATCCATCTCCCTGTCCCTGCTACAAAGAAGCACCTTCATAACACGATGCTACTGTCAGCACCACCACCACCACTGTGCTTTTCTAAAGGGTTGGCATTGGGCAGGTGATGAGCAGTGCCTGGTCTGTGCCAGACATATTTCTCTGAGTTTTACTCTCATATGCCCTTTACTCAAGAGTGGTGTCTGTCCAGCCGCTCTACTACAAATGCCTAATTGATGGAGTGCTGCTGAGACGGGAGATCCTACCAGAAGCACAAGGTCAGAAGTTCTACTTAGAGTGGTCATTGGGTTCTTATATAAGAAATGTTACAAACAAGAGGAGACCATTCAGTCCATCAAGCCTGTTTGTTTAGCTAATAGCTACGCTGTCCCAATGTCTCCTCCTGATTCTTCTTAAAGGTTGTTGAGGTTTCATCTTCAACTCCATGTCTCTGTACTTTGTTCCAGAATCCTACATATCTTTGCATAAAGAAGTTCTTACTGGCTTCAGGTTTAAATGCACTTCATCCTTCTTTTCCACTAGGTGTCCTCTAGTGTGTGATTCACCCTTAATCTGAAAGAATGTTGCTGGATCTCCTTTATCAACGCCTTTGGATTTTAAATACCTGGATGAGGTCCCCACACAGTCTCCTCTACTTGAGACTAAACAGGTTTAATTCTCCGAGTCTGTCAGAGCAGGACGTGTCCTTAAGTCCTGGGATGCACTTGGTTGCTCTCCTCTGCACACCTTCAAGTGCTGCTGTCTTTCTTGTCCCGTGGTGATCAGAACTGCACACAGTACTCCAGATGGGGTCTTGCTAGTGTATTATATAGTTTGAGCAAACATCCCCTGACTTAAATTCAAGTTTTTATGCTATAACCTTACATTTTATTTTCCTTTATAATTGCTTCTGTCCATTACTTAGTCAATGAAAATGTTGCATCAACACAAACCCCTAAATCCTTTTCAGATGTTGCTTCAAGTATGACAGTGTCTCCCATCTTGTATTCGTAACTGATGTTCCTTTTGTCCACGTATAGCAAGTTTTTACATTAAACTTCATTTTTCAGGTGTTCACAAAGTCTGAAGGTTGTCCACGTCATTTTGAATTCTCTTGGTTGCTTCCTCAGTGTCTGCCATCCCTCCAGTTTTAGCGTCATCTGCAAATTTTACAAGTTTACTATCTTTACCAGAATGAATGTCATTAATAGAAATCAGATAAAGTAACAGAGGGTCCAAGGACAGACCCCTGAGGGACTCCACTGATGACCCCCATCTCCTCTTATCTGCACTCTTTGTCTCCTGCCAGTTAACCAATTAGAGATCCAGTTTTGTAGGCCTACAGCTTCAGGGTCACAACTTCCCTGACCAAGCCACTTCTTGTCTGGTGTAGCAGACAACCGGGGACCTTGCCCTACCAGGACACCTGAAGAAGGGCAGGACCCCTGGATTACATCGGGGCCAAGGATTTGGATCTTGGAGGCTCAACCCTGTTGGGGTCCGGGGGCGCCTGGACAATCCCGGAGCCCTGGACAGCAGCACTTCCGCCACACCAGGAAGTGCTGAAGGAAGTTCATCAGGGTGTACCTGAAGCACATCTGGGTGAAACATAAAAGGGCCGCCTCACTCCATTTGGGGAGACGGAGTCGGGAGGCAGAGGACAGAGCTTGAGGGAGAGGAGTGAAGGCGACAGGAAAGAGAGACGAGTGAGAGGAAAGAAAGGGACTGTAAGCATTACTGTGGTGCTTTGTAGATAGATAGATAGATAGATAGATAGATAGATAGATAGATAGATAGATAGATAGATAGATAGATAGATAGATAGATAGATAGATAGATAGATAGATAGATAGATAGATAGATAAAAGGCACTATAAAATTAATGATAGATAAATGATAGATACTTTATTAATCCCCAAGGGGAAATTCCCACACTCCAGCAGCAGCATACTGATAATAACAATATTAAATTAATGAGTGATAACAATGCAGGTATACAGACAGACAATAACTTTGTATAATGTTAACGTTTACCCCCCCGGTGGAATTGAAGAGTCACATAGTGTGATGGAGGAACGATCTCCTCAGTCTGTCAGTGGAGCAGGACGGTGACAGCAGTCTGTTGCTAAAGCTGCTCCTCTGTCTGGAGATGATCCTGTTCAGTGGATGCAGTGGATTCTCCATGATTGACAGGAGTCTGCTCAGCGCCCGTTGCTCTGCCACAGATGTCAAACTGTCCAGCTCCATGCCTACAATAGAGCCTGCTTTCCTCACCAGTTTGTCCAAGCGTGAGGCGTCCTTCTTCTTTATGCTGCCTACCCAGCACACCACCGCGTAGAAGAGGGCGCTCGCCACAACCATCTGATAGAACATCTGCAGCATCTTATTGCAGATGTTGAAGGACGCCAGCCTTCTAAGGAAGTATAGTCGGCTCTGTCCTCTCTTGCACAGGTCATCAGTATTGGTAGTCCAGTCTAATTTCTCATCCAGCTGCACTTCCAGGTATTTATAGGTCTGCACCCTCTGCACACAGTCACCTCTGATAATCACGAGGTCCATGAGGGGTCTGGGCTTCCTAAAATCCACCACCAGCTCCTTGGTTTTGCTGGTGTTCAGTTGTAGGTGGTTTGAGTTGCACCATTTATCAAAGTCCTTGATTAGGTTCCTACACTCTTCCTCCTGCCCATTCCTGATGCAGACCACGATAGCAGTGTCATCAGTGAACTTTTGCACGTGGCAGGACTCCAAGTTGTATTGTAAGTCGGAAGGCTGAACAGGACTGGAGAAAGTACAGTCCCCTGTGGTGCTCCTGTGTTGCTGACCACAATGTCAGACTTGCAGTTCCCAAGATGCACATACTGAGGTCTGTTTGTAAGATAGTCCACGATCCATGCCACCAGGTATAAATCTACTCCCATCTCTGTCAGCTTGTCCCTAAGGAGCAGAGGTTGGATGGTGTTGAAGGTGCTAGAGAAGTCCAGATACATAATTCTTACAGCACCTCTGCCTGTATCTAAGTGGGAGAGTGATCAGTGTAGCATGTAGATGATGGCATCCTCCGCTCCCACCTCCTCCTGGTATGCGAACTGCAGAGGGTTGAGGGCGTGGCGGACCTGTGACCTCAGGTGGTGAAGCAGCAGCCGCCCCATGGTCTTCATCACGTGTGACGTCGGAGCGACAGGCCGGAAGTCATTCAGCTCACTAGGACGTGATACCTTTGGGACTGGGGTGATGCAAGATGTTTTCCAAAGCCTCTGGACTCTCCCCTGTTCCAGGATCAGGTTGAAGATGTGCTGTAGAGGACTCCCCAGCTCCAACGCACAGGCCTTCAGCAGTGCAGGAGAAGCAGGAAAATAGACGGGTGCTTTTGGATTTCTGTGTGTCCTGTATCTGTCTGTGATCCGGGCTCATCTTCCACACTGGTTATTCAATTTGGCCAGATGGCCCACCCTGGGAAGAATCCTGGTGGCTCCCAGACTTGTTCCATTTCACAATTTTTGCAGCCACTGTGCTGCTGGAAACACTCAAAGCTTTAGAAATAGTTTGATCTCCAAGCTTCACCACATTTTGATCACAGCGTTCCTGGGACTCCATGGCTTTGTTTCTTGTCCTGACATGCAGTGTGAATCATGGGACCTTCTATATACCCAGGTGTGTGGGTGTGCCTATCTAAATGATGTCCAAACAATTTATTTCCCCACCAGTAACGGCACACTGCTATAACGATAACGTGCAGTGAATCCACTTGACTTGAACATTCTTAGTTTTCCTCCTCTCTCTCTGTACGTTTACCATTTGTTTGCTCAGAGGTTGATGCGCTCGTTCCTTCCTGAGCAGCTCTTCTTTTCTCCATCCTAGCGGCCTGCTTCTTCTCTTCTTCCGTCAGCATCTTTTTGCATTAATTAAATCTGATTAAGTCTGTGTTTGTGTTGCAATTACTTAGTATGTTTTCTTTAATTTTTTACTGAAGCTGGCACTTAAGTCTTCAATCTGCCTCAAGAATGATTTAAGATATGAAGAGGTAGGAGACGTGACGGGGAAGGTGGTAGGGATGAGAACGGCGCCCGTATGCATGCGCCGCCCTGCTGACCACTGCCGAGAGTTGATTGTACAATAAAATAAAATAAAAATAAAAAGAGGAATAACCTTGGAGGACAATCATCACCCAAAAGCAAACAGTAGATGTCACGTAGTGTATGTGTACCAAATTTCAGGTCAATCAGTCAAACGGTTTGCAAGCTACAGGTGATTGAAAATCCTGGACAGACAAATGAACAGCCACAGTAGTGTATCCTCTTTAATAAAATCCTTTTGTGCGTCCAGGTGTCCGTGTGTGTGTGTCTTCTGGTGAAGGGCGCATGCGCGGGGCACGGTGTGATACGCGATATTACTGTCAGAGAAAGTTAGAGGCGTTTTACGGAAATACAAACCAGTATTACTGTGAGAGGAGATTAAAGGTACACAATACAGTGACGCATATTACAGCCACATAAGTAGTATTATGTGGGCACATACTGTCAAACTGTCAATCAAAATGATTAATGACCTTTAACCCCGCCCCTTTTGGCTGACTGCCAGAACACTTTCTGTCAAAAACGATTGATGACCTTAAGCCCCGCCCCCTTCAGTGACGCACGTCCGGTTCCGGCCCCGCCCCATAGATGATGCACATCCAGTCCCCGCCTGCCCCTTCCGTGACGCACGTCTGGTCCCCGCCCCTTTCCTCTGATTGGTGCATTTCAACGATGCATACCGCCCCCTGTCGGTGGATTGGTGTCGCACATCTGGTCCCCTCCTTGAACCCCCCTTCGCCTGCTGGGATCTCCTTTCTGTCAAAGGCATTTTGATGGATATCTTCCTCCTCCTTGAACCCACCATCACCACCCCAACCACATTCCAACCCCCACCTCCCGAGGCCAAGCCCAGACATGCCCAGGGGCATCCCCCTCGGTCAGGCAGCACCTGTTGGCTGGTCCCACCACTTCTGGACTTGCTGTATAAAAAAGCGGCTCATCTTCTTCGATTCTATCTATGATTTTAATATTAACACGAAAATAAAATATCTTTCTACCCCTTTGCTTTTTTTATCTAAGTCCAACAGCGTTCCATTTTACAAACGGACTCTTCAGTAAAAATAGCCTCAGCAGTGAAGCAGGTTCACTACAGAGAAAGCCCAAATGGCTGGTCTCAGAGCGACAAGTAGAAAGGTCTCAGCGCCCAGCATCTGAATCTTCCATTTCACAGAAAGACAAGCAGCCCTGATCTCTCTCTCTACACACCGAGATTCTCTGAGCTGACAGGAGCTGCGCGCCGCCGATGGGGGGGGTGTCTAGGTCCGTTCACGCATGCTGGAAAGCTGCTCGGTCCCACTTCTGCTGGGGTGCCCGGCCGTCTGAGGAATTCTTTGCATTCTTTGAGCGCGAGATTCACACCCCAGCTGCCAGATACGATGCAAGCCGGTAGCTGACACCATAATGTGCATCAAATAGACTCCAATATACATCTCCCTGTTTTAAATCGGCACGTATCTGTTATTATAAATTACATTTCAAAAAAAAGAATTCCTGCTTTATGCCTATAAAATAACTCTGAGGGCTGACGCCGTTCTCACTTGCCTGGTCAGCGCACAGACACATTAAAGAGATCACGGTAGGACATATTTTTGATTATCATATGCGCCAAATGAGTATGTTTAAAAAAACGGATGGCAGAATCCTTATATTTTATTCTTAATATTAATGTTTCCAAGTTGATTCTCCGGTAACTCCCTTTTTATAAATGACAGCTGCTTAAAACGAGAGGGGCTGGGGTTTTAAATTTAAAAATGCTCACAGGTTACCATTAATTATTATGTTCAGCAATAGTGTTCTTTCTGTTTGCCAAAACGGGTAATCCGTTCAATTTGTTTTTGTCTCGGCGTCTGGAAATTCAAACAGAGCCTCTTCTCAGAGAATATTCAGGAGTGGCAGAGATTGTAGGCATTTGCTCTGACATAATAACATGTCCGTATTCTGAACTACGTACAGAAGGGCCCGCTTGTGAAATGCGTACTCTTTCAAAATGGAATCCCACTGTAACCGTTTGTTTTCTGTACGAATCCGCCTGTTTTAAAAGTCTGAGGTAACGAAACATTTTTACTTTATAAACTCTCATTTGGATAGCCGGTTGGAGACAGCCTCCAAGGATGAACTGGGACCAGGAGCTTAATGCAACTGTGTTTTCATTCCTCTAAATGAAATGTAATTATTTTAATACAGCCTATAGTAGCCCCAAAGTCCGGATGATTTTTAGATGTATCAAGTGTATTGGTGAATAATGGGGATAAATGGATAGTATAAGATGTACCTGTATGTACGAGATTATATCTTAATACACAGGGAACCTGAGACCCGGTTGTCTGTTTTTATTTACGTCCTTAAAAAGTTTGTATACATTTTTCTGTGGTACCTGTTTCTTTTCTTCACAAACGTCAGATATCTTTGTAAGACGCGCGTATAAAGTTTTACTTTTGCCTCAGAGCTCAAGTCACTGCGTTGGAGTATGAATTTCATTTGCTTATTCAGGTCTATTTCCGTAGCGTTCCGCCACATTGTAGCCTTTTGTTTTTGAGGGACGAGGCACATCTTGTGTGTATTCATATTCATCCTCTCAAACCTATTAAACTAGTAATGAAAGGAATGGCCGCGCTTATGATGATGATTTTTAATTTTTTGCTTAGCTCATTTCTATAACATAGGAGCCTTTTGACAAAAAGGAAAACTTTATAAATACACTTGTGCATTTAAACGGAGCTTTATAAGAAAGCAGGTTACACACCTTACCCCAGTTTTGTACATGCATTTAAAAACACTCACTGTTACACTAGCACAAAATGTTGATATTTTCTGTCTTCTCAAAAACTAAAATTATTTCTATTAACACAGGGGATAATTAGAAAACATTTTACTATTTTTAATTAAAAAGTTAAAAAACAGAAAAGCCCAATTATGATTTTTGTTATGTCATAGGAGGGTCCTAGGGTGACACTTTTCCCCTTTTATACTCTCTTATTTAGACCTTAACACATATTCTTACCAAAATAGTTCATCACTTCCCAATTCCTGTAACTTTAGGTAATTAGACTGAGCTCCATAACAGGCAAGAGACAAGTATTCTAGGTCAAATACACAGGGCCATAAAACAAAAGAAAAATAAAGTGTGAACACCACACAGCCTGGTATTGCTAGATGTTTCGTTTTGTTTTCCAGGTGGCCCATTTGTTGTGTTGTTTGAGGTATCAGCCATAAGTCGAGATCTTTCTTTTATACTGATTTGATAAAGATAATCGAGGTATGATGTGCTCATCCTGTCTCTAAGACAACTTTACCTTTATTACATTTAAATTTCTTGTCTCTGAAAATTCATTCATAGCTCATACGCTTCTGCTCTTAGAGCCAGGAGGCTATAGTGAGGTGTGTTTGTTTAACTAGAGACAAGGCTTGTAAGAAGAGCTCTTCTGCACATCCAAAGTTCATTGAACTAAAATCATGTTTTTAAAATCAGCAGCTTTAGCTCATGCTAGTGACCTCATAAATGGGAGCCAACAGCTCAGCACGCTTGTATAGCTCACAAAATAGCAGAGCTAATTACTCTTTCTGCTTAAACTAATTATCAAATATTCAGGTAATTCTTAATTAAACACTAAAGCATTAGTGAACAAAATACATTTTCAGTAGCCAAGTAAAATGACCAGTTGCTTTAACATGAAAATAAAGTCTCTTTAGAAAATAAAGCATCTAAAAGCAACATTATAAGAAAAATCCTTCTTTCCAAAAGAGTTCTGCCCATTTTTCCAACACTTTTCTTGACTGATCTTTGGAATCATCAGGGCCTTTCTGATCACATCCACCCAAACATAACATATAACTTCATTTCTGTACTGTAATCATTTTAAATGATAATAGCCAGTATAAAGTCCCTAAAGGTGCTGGGTAGGAACTGGAGACATCTGATATCTTCTATCACTTATATTTTTTTTTGCAAGCCCAAGTAATTCAGATTCTGCTCACAACACAAATGTACGGTTATTTTTACTGATATGGCCAAATCTTTGTCAGGCTAATCATGAAAGAATAAATAAAAATCAGATTTTATTCTCATTACAGTTTGACATATTTTATTATACCTACTTAACTTTGATCGACATTTATCTTATCTCTATATTTATTTTTCTAGTATCAGAATGTAGTTTAAGTTAATTGTTTCGGGTTCAATAGATGGATTTTTCATATTTTCGATTCTTGTTTTCTTTTTTTCACATCTTTGCGCCCCCCTAGGTGGGGTCTGCCTCACAGTTTGAGAGCCACTGTTGTAAAACACTCTGTGGCTCTTCAAGCTGAATTAGATTCTCTCGGTTATTCAGCTGTCCATCGGTGTTCCATTTTTGTTATAAATTGTATTTAGTCTTTCTTTATTTACTGAACATTTTATATGATGATTAGAAAACAGTTATCTTGTTCAGGCTTTAATTTAAAACAGCATTTTCATCGACAGGTTATAACCACTTTGGTACGCAGGGTGCTTTGTATAATACAAAGTTTTAGAAATTCTGTTAACGCTTGGTAAGAGCCTTCCATTTTACATCAGTGATGAGCCCCTGAAAAATAAGAACGGTTATCGTATGTTATATGAGCCTCTACACCACAGGGCTGACGATTAGGCTTATTGTGGACACGTCAGGCAATTCAGGAAGGAAAATGTTTTAGAGAATATTTACATAATATCTATTATAGGTGCTAACACAAGGATTAAAATTTTACTAAAACTGTGAGGTTTATTCTTTCTTTTAGGTAGTCCAGGTTACATAGGACAGTTATCCTTGAAAACTGCTTTTCCCCTCTGTTTGTGATAAAGCCCCCTTTGTTTTAGTAGCATTCAGGGTGAAGGGGATGTAAGTTTGAACTGGGATTCCAAGAGTCAACTGGTGTCTGCAATCTTCTTGAATACGAGTCAAACGACCAGGGTTTGTGCAATGATCACGGTCAAGGGCAGAGTTAAGCTAGACATTATTATTATTCCAAAATGAAACATTGACTCGCCCTATCACAAATATAAGATAGTAAAAACTAAAATTTACAAGTACTAAGTCACAGAGGAGATTAAAAAACATATTAAGACCGGACCAACAAGGGATCACCCCAAGCTCACAGCACACTACAACTGAACCTACGTGTTCTGCGGTGTATTATCAGTTAAACGGTCATCTGTTTAGACCGCTCCTCGGGGTTGCAAAGAGTTGGGGAAAACATAATAGATAGATAGATAGATAGATAGATAGATAGATAGATAGATAGATAGATAGATAGATAGATAGATAGATAGATAGATAGATAGATAGATAGATAGATAGATAGATAGATAGATAGATAGATAGATAATGTGAAAGGCACTATATAATAGATAGATAGATAGATAGATAGATAGATAGATAGATAGATAGATAGATAGATAGATAGATAGATAGATAGATAGATAGATAGATAGATAGATAGATAGATAGATAGATAGATAGATAGATAGATAGATACTTCATTATTTAACATCTGAGAGTATGATGCTAATTAACATTAGCCTGCTATTGTTAGGACCTTATCCGGCACTAAAAGTTGGGCTTGTGTTCCTCCAGATTCAGGAAGAACATGAAAAAGTGGAGTTATAAAGGAGTTATTACAATTTGAAAAACTGTCATAAGGTATAAAAAAACATTGATATGGGGACAAAACCAGCATGAGAAGAAACCTTTTTGAAATAATAAGCTTTTTTTTGACGTGTGCAGTCTGGAATAGTCTGAAGATGTCCTAAAGAGTTAATTTTTAAATAAAACATATTAAAAATATTAAAACTGAATAAAGCACAGAAGTAGCCTTTAATGATATCCATTAGTGTTAAGTATTATCAAGCACTGGGTTCTGTTTATAAGATTTATTTAATTTAGTTATAAGCAAAATGATTGGCTGCGTTTTGCTTTGAAATGTACCATAGTTTGACACAGCTTTAAGAATGAGAATGCAAGACGAACTTATACACTTAATAACAAATGTTGCTGTTTCAATAGGGATATGTCGGATCTCTGTTTTATTTTAACCTTTTGACCAGAAACCCTGGACAAGGACATATACCACATATACTGAAAATGAACAGTGCCGACATGCTAACTAAATAGATAGATATAATCTAAGATATTTTAGAATAGGGACCTCTGCGCTAACCCCATGATTCTGACAAACTAAAGGGTCTCCACTTAATTGTCAAACTTTCTGCGGGGCTGTGGATCTTGTAATGGAGAGTGTAAAAGATTCTATAATCTTTACTCTGTAAAGGTCAATATGACGGAGATGTAGCGCCTGTGTCCACAGTGATAACCAATCCTAGGACATGATGTTCACAATTCACGTAGGGTTTTTCAGAAGAGATAGGACAAGTGCGGCGTGTGTTCTGTATTCTCTTTTCTATATTAACTATACACAATGACCAGACTCCCGAGACCTCAGGCTTTTTCATGCATTTCACAGACCTGAATAAGAGACATCCATCACAATGCTCTTGACACAAAGGAGGACCAATCAGGCGGGTGGGGTGGGAGTCTCTTTTCAAAGAGTCTATGCTACCCCAAAGACCCCCTCATTCTCAGATTTATAATATGCTTTTTCCAAGACCTGCACCATCCTGGACAGTGAAAGAAAAATGTCAATGGTTTAAAAATCAAATGGTACTTTATTGTTCATTTTCAAAAACAATTTAAAAATTCAGAGAGGTTTTACTAAACACTTCAAAACATAATATTACAACTCAACAGCATGATTAAAAGCAGACAAAAGCATGTGATCTCACCGGTACATTCAGTTCAGACACTCCATTTGATTTTTCCATGTCTTATACCCTGTAAAACCTTAAAGATCCATCAGACCTATTAAGTCCAGAAAATGGTGTTTACAGAAAGCCTCAGCTATTTCACGTATTTTGAGTAAGAGTCCTTGTCCCTGTTATGAAAGGCTTGGACAATCGACTCATGAATAGAATGTTCATTTTTCAGGTCGTCAACAGCATTTTGTGCAAAGGTGTGAATCTGGTGAAAAGGCAGAAAGATGCTGAAGCAGCCCAGAGTCTTGATGAACAGGCTCCTGAGCCTGAAAGCGGTCAACCCGATAAACAGAGTCAGTCTCAAACAGACACGTAGGCCGTGTCTGGCTGCGTTGGTCTATTCAACATCTCTGACAGGTACTTTTTAGGTACCAATCCACTATTATATCCGGCAGAGCCACCATCCAACTCTTCCCCAGCTTCAGAGCCTTTCGAAATGTCTCACCCAGGGTCCGTCAGTATGTTCAAGGGCCATGCCCGCATAATCCGCATCCTTGGATGATATTTTCCAAGCGGCCGGATCCTCTACCAGGTCATCCACAGCCTCTTCTTGTTGCCCGGCCTGAATGGCTATCTCCTCAGCCCCTGTTAGGCTCCCCGGAACATCATTAGCAGGTACAAAAATATCAGGTACTGCGCGGTTCTCCAGGAAACTATCCGACCCAGACATATCACCAGAGGCAGGTAACGGAGGCTTGGGCTCCTAGATCTGGTCAGTTGAAGGCATAAGAAGGTCCGGCCAAGAAGGCTGGTCTGGAGGCTAGCTGTTAGGCGCAGAGTACTCGGAGTCGGGCACGATAGCCTCACGTCAAAACAGGTCATCGTAGGGGGCCGTCTGGCCCATAGACCATCATGCCTGATCAGGAGCATAGCCAGAGAGATGCTGATTGTTAACCGTTCAAAACACATCATTGAAAAAGTTTTTTATAGCCCGGCACATCCTGACCGCTTGGGGGGGCAAAGACTCTTTGAAAAGAGACTCCCACTCCACCCGCCTGATTGGTCCTCCTTTGTGTCAAGAGCATTGTGATGGATGTCTCTTATTCAGGTCTGTGAAATGTACTTCTGCATGAAAAAGCCTGAGGTCTCGGGAGTCTGGTCGTTGTGTATAGTTAATACAGAAAAGAGAATACAGAACACACGCCGCACTTGTCCTATCTCTTCTGAAAAACCCTACGTGAATTGTGAACATCATGTCCTAGGATTGGTTATCACTGTGGACACAGGTGCTACATCTCCGTCATATTGACCTTTACAGAGTAAAGATTATAGAATCTTTTACACTCTCCATTACAAGATCCACAGCCCCGCAGAAAGTTTGACAATTAAGTGGAGACCCTTTAGTTTGTCAGAATCATGGGGTTAGCGCAGAGGTCCATATTCTAAAATATCTTAGATTATATCTATCTATTTAGTTAGCATGTCGGCACTGTTCATTTTCAGTATATGTGGTATATGTCCTTGTCCAGGGTTTCTGGTCAAAAGGTTAAAATAAAACAGAGATCCGACATATCCCTATTGAAACAGCAACATTTGTTATTAAGTGTATAAGTTCGTCTTGCATTCTCATTCTTAAAGCTGTGTCAAACTATGGTACATTTCAAAGCAAAACGCAGCCAATCATTTTGCTTATAACTAAATTAAATAAATCTTATAAACAGAACCCAGTGCTTGATAATACTTAACACTAATGGATATCATTAAAGGCTACTTCTGTGCTTTATTCAGTTTTAATATTTTTAATATGTTTTATTTAAAAATTAACTCTTTAGGACATCTTCAGACTATTCCAGACTGCACACGTCAAAAAAAAGCTTATTATTTCAAAAAGGTTTCTTCTCATGCTGGTTTTGTCCCCATATCAATGTTTTTTTATACCTTATGACAGTTTTTCAAATTGTAATAACTCCTTTATAACTCCACTTTTTCATGTTCTTCCTGAATCTGGAGGAACACAAGCCCAACTTTTAGTGCCGGATAAGGTCCTAACAATAGCAGGCTAATGTTAATTAGCATCATACTCTCAGATGTTAAATAATGAAGTATCTATCTATCTATCTATCTATCTATCTATCTATCTATCTATCTATCTATCTATCTATCTATCTATCTATCTATCTATCTATCTATCTATCTATCTATCTATCTATCTATCTATCTATCTATCTATCTATCTATGTATCTATCTATCTTATAGTGCCTTTCATTATCTATCTATCTATCTATTATGTTTTCCCCAACTCTTTGCAACCCCGAGGAGCGGTCTAAACAGATGACCGTTTAACTGATAATATACTGCAGAACACGTAGGTTCAGTTGTAGTGTGCTGTGAGCTTGGGGTGATCCCTTGTTGGTCCGGTCTTAATATGTTTTTTAATCTCCTCTGTGACTTAGTACTTGTAAATTTTAGTTTTTACTATCTTATATTTGTGATATGGGCGAGTCAATGTTTCATTTTGGAATAATAATAATGTCTAGCTTAACTCTGCCCTTGACCGTGATCATTGCACAAACCCTGGTCGTTTGACTCGTATTCAAGAAGATTGCAGACACCAGTTGACTCTTGGAATCCCAGTTCAAACTTACATCCCCTTCACCCTGAATGCTACTAAAACAAAGGGGGCTTTATCACAAACAGAGGGGAAAAGCAGTTTTCAAGGATAACTGTCCTATGTAACCTGGACTACCTAAAAGAAAGAATAAACCTCACAGTTTTAGTAAAATTTTAATCCTTGTGTTAGCACCTATAATAGATATTATGTAAATATTCTCTAAAACATTTTCCTTCCTGAATTGCCTGACGTGTCCACAATAAGCCTAATCGTCAGCCCTGTGGTGTAGAGGCTCATATAACATACGATAACCGTTCTTATTTTTCAGGGGCTCATCACTGATGTAAAATGGAAGGCTCTTACCAAGCGTTAACAGAATTTCTAAAACTTTGTATTATACAAAGCACCCTGCGTACCAAAGTGGTTATAACCTGTCGATGAAAATGCTGTTGTAAATTAAAGCCTGAACAAGATAACTGTTTTCTAATCATCATATAAAATGTTTAGTAAATAAAGAAAGACTAAATACAATTTATAACAAAAATGGAACACCGATGGACAGCTGAATAACCGAGAGAATCTAATTCAGCTTGAAGTGCCACAGAGTGTTTTACAACAGTGGCTCTCAAACTGTGAGGCAGACCCCACCTAGGGGGGCGCAAAGATGTGAAAAAAAGAAAACAAGAATCGAAAATATGAAAAATCCATCTATTGAACCCAAAACCAATTAACTTAAACTACATTCTGATACTAGAAAAATAAATATAGAGATAAGATAAATGTCGATCAAAGTTAAGTAGGTATAATAAAATATGTCAAACTGTAATGAGAATAAAATCTGATTTTTATTTATTCTTTCATGATTAGCCTGACAAAGATTTGGCCATATCAGTAAAAATAACCGTACATTTGTGTTGTGAGCAGAATCTGAATTACTTGGGCTTGCAAAAAAAAATATAAGTGATAGAAGATATCAGATGTCTCCAGTTCCTACCCAGCACCTTTAGGGACTTTATACTGGCTATTATCATTTAAAATGATTACAGTACAGAAATGAAGTTATATGTTATGTTTGGGTGGATGTGATCAGAAAGGCCCTGATGATTCCAAAGATCAGTCAAGAAAAGTGTTGGAAAAATGGGCAGAACTCTTTTGGAAAGAAGGATTTTTCTTATAATGTTTTACAATTGGACCTTTACAAAGATGCTTTTAGATGCTTTATTTTCATGTTAAAGCAACTGGTCATTTTACTTGGCTACTGAAAATGTATTTTGTTCACTAATGCTTTAGTGTTTAATTAAAAATTACCTGAATATTTGATAATTAGTTTAAGCAGAAAGAGTAATTAGCTCTGCTATTTTGTGAGCTATACAAGCGTGCTGAGCTGTTGGCTCCCATTTACGAGGTCACTAGCATGAGCTAAAGCTGCTGATTTTAAAAACATGATTTTAGTTCAATGAACTTTGGATGTGCAGAAGAGCTCTTCTTACAAGCCTTGTCTCTAGTTAAACAAACACACCGCACTATAGCCTCCTGGCTCTAAGAGCAGAAGTGTATGAGCTATGAATGAATTTTCAGAGACAAGAAATTTAAATGTAATAAAGGTACAGTTGTCTTGGAGACAGGATGAGCACATCATACCTCGATTATCTTTATCAAATCAGTATAAAAGAAAGATCTCGACTTATGGCTGATACCTCAAACAACACAACAAATGGGCCACCTGGAAAACAAAACGAAACATCTAGCAATACCAGGCTGTGTGGTGTTCACACTTTATTTTTCTTTTGTTTTATGGCCCTGTGTATTTGACCTAGAATACTTGTCTCTTGCCTGTTATGGAGCTCAGTCTAATTACCTAAAGTTACAGGAATTGGGAAGTGATGAACTATTTTGGTAAGAATATGTGTTAAAGTCTAAATAAAGGGGAAAAGTGTCACCCTAGGACCCTCCTATGACAAAACAAAAATCATAATTGGGCTTTTCTGTTTTTTAACTTTTTAATTAAAAATAGTAAAATGTTTTCTAATTATCCCCTGTGTTAATAGAAATAATTTTAGTTTTTGAGAAGACAGAAAATATCAACATTTTGTGCTAGTGTAACAGTGAGTGTTTTTAAATGCATGTACAAAACTGGGGTAAGGTGTGTAACCTGCTTTCTTATAAAGCTCCGTTTAAATGCACAAGTGTATTTATAAAGTTTTCCTTTTTGTCAAAAGGCTCCTATGTTATAGAAATGAGCTAAGCAAAAAATTAAAAATCATCATCATAAGCGCGGCCATTCCTTTCATTACTAGTTTAATAGGTTTGAGAGGATGAATATGAATACACACAAGATGTGCCTCGTCCCTCAAAAACAAAAGGCTACAATGTGGCGGAACGCTACGGAAATGGACCTGAATAAACAAATGAAATTCATACTCCAACGCAGTGACTTGAGCTCTGAGGCAAAAGTCAAACTTTATACGCGCGTCTTACAAAGATACCTGACGTTTGTGAAGAAAAGAAACAGGTACCACAGAAAAATGTATACAAACTTTTTAAGGACGTAAATAAAAACAGACAACCGGGTCTCAGGTTCCCTGTGTATTAAGATATAATCTCGTACATACAGGTACATCTTATACTATCCATTTATCCCCATTATTCACCAATACACTTGATACATCTAAAAATCATCCGGACTTTGGGGCTACTATAGGCTGTATTAAAATAATTACATTTCATTTAGAGGAATGAAAACACAGTTGCATTAAGCTCCTGGTCCCAGTTCATCCTTGGAGGCTGTCTCCAACCGGCTATCCAAATGAGAGTTTATAAAGTAAAAATGTTTCGTTACCTCAGACTTTTAAAACAGGCGGATTCGTACAGAAAACAAACGGTTACAGTGGGATTCCATTTTGAAAGAGTACGCATTTCACAAGCGGGCCCTTCTGTACGTAGTTCAGAATACGGACATGTTATTATGTCAGAGCAAATGCCTACAATCTCTGCCACTCCTGAATATTCTCTGAGAAGAGGCTCTGTTTGAATTTCCAGACGCCGAGACAAAAACAAATTGAACGGATTACCCGTTTTGGCAAACAGAAAGAACCACTATTGCTGAACATAATAATTAATGGTAACCTGTGAGCATTTTTAAATTTAAAACCCCAGCCCCTCTCGTTTTAAACAGCTGTCATTTATAAAAAGGGAGTTACCGGAGAATCAACTTGGAAACATTAATATTAAGAATAAAATATAAGGATTCTGCCATCCGTTTTTTTAAACATACTCATTTGGCGCATATGATAATCAAAAATATGTCCTACCGTGATCTCTTTAATGTGTCTGTGCGCTGACCAGGCAAGTGAGAACGGCGTCAGCCCTCAGAGTTATTTTATAGGCATAAAGCAGGAATTCTTTTTTTTGAAATGTAATTTATAATAACAGATACGTGCCGATTTAAAACAGGGAGATGTATATTGGAGTCTATTTGATGCACATTATGGTGTCAGCTACCGGCTTGCATCGTATCTGGCAGCTGGGGTGTGAATCTCGCGCTCAAAGAATGCAAAGAATTCCTCAGACGGCCGGGCACCCCAGCAGAAGTGGGACCGAGCAGCTTTCCAGCACGCGTGAACGGACCTAGACACCCCCCCCCATCGGCGGCGCGCAGCTCCTGTCAGCTCAGAGAATCTCGGTGTGTAGAGAGAGAGATCAGGGCTGCTTGTCTTTCTGTGAAATGGAAGATTCAGATGCTGGGCGCTGAGACCTTTCTACTTGTCGCTCTGAGACCAGCCATTTGGGCTTTCTCTGTAGTGAACCTGCTTCACTGCTGAGGCTATTTTTACTGAAGAGTCCGTCTGTAAAATGGAACGCTGTTGGACTTAGATAAAAAAAGCAAAGGGGTAGAAAGATATTTTATTTTCGTGTTAATATTAAAATCATAGATAGAATCGAAGAAGATGAGCCGCTTTTTTATACAGCAAGTCCAGAAGTGGTGGGACCAGCCAACAGGTGCTGCCTGACCGAGGGGGATGCCCCTGGGCATGTCTGGGCTTGGCCTCGGGAGGTGGGGGTTGGAATGTGGTTGGGGTGGTGATGGTAGGTTCAAGGATGAGGAAGATATCCATCAAAATGCCTTTGACAGAAAGGAGATCCCAGCAGGTGAAGTGTGGTTCAAGGAGGGGACCAGATGTGAGTCACCAATCCACCGACAGGGGGCGGTATGCATCATTCAAATCCACCAATCAGAGGAAAGGGGCGGGGACCGGACATGCGTCACGGAAGGGGCGGGCGGGGACCGGACGTGCATCACCGAAGGGGGCAGGGCTTAAGGTCATCAATCATTTTTGACAGAAAGTGTTCTGGCAGTCAGCCAAAAGGGGCGGGCTTAAAGGTCATTAATCATTTTGATTGACAGTTTGACAGTACGTGCCCGCATAATACTACTCACATACAAGCCAGTATTACTGCCAGAGGAGATTAAAGGCATATTACCAACGCGCACGCCTGTATTACCGTCAGAGAAAATTAAAGGTATATTATGGACGTACAAGCCAGCGGACGTACAAGACAGTATTACTGTCACAGAAAATTAAAAAAACACAATACATGGCGGCAGCCCACAAAGAACGGTCAGCTCAGCAAGTAAACATCAACAAAAGAAAGGCTGAAAGAAAGAAAAATACGACCAACAAACAGACTGAGCTCAAAGTCCCTTGCCATTTAATAGAGACTGTTCCTACTAATGTTTATGGACTACTGTTCTAGCGCCTGCTATTGTAACGGGCTAAATGACTGGCTATCCATATTACTAACCGAGAATGGTAAACCGGAAGGCACGGACCCAGGTGCACGGCGATGGACGCAGGAGACATAGTGTGCAGGCGCCTACAGTGCGCGTCTCATAAACCTTAAGCGAAGTCTGATCCACCGCGAACGAAGGAGTCACGGCTCCAAAACGAAATAGCTCAACTAACGCCACACAGAAAAGAGGATTCTGCACTGCACCCCAGAGTCAAACAGAAGACGCTACGGAGTCCACAAAGATAGTTAGGAAGGCGCGAGAAAGTACGAAAGGTGCAGGCGCCTACAACGCACTTCTGAACTAAACGTCCACACTACACAGCATGGTCCGGGTAATAAGAATAAACAAACTCTCCGTATTAAATGTACGGCATCCTCACACGTCCAAACCATATAGCATATGTGAATCACATTACAGTGATGCATTATTAACAGTACAACCACAGAAAACGCTCCGTATTAACAGTAAGTGCAATGATCCATATTACTAACGGTAGACAATGGATAACTAATGGAGTCGTGGCTCCAAAACGATCCAGCTCAACTAACGGAGCTACAAAAACGAGCCCGCATGGATAAAATCATTAAAGGTGGGCGCCGCAGGCGCCTACAACACGCTTTCAAACAACGCAACCAAAGGAGTCACGGCTCCAAAACGAAACATCTCAACTGACAGACATACAGAAGTGAGCCCGCCTGAATACAATTAATGAACGCAGGCGCCTACAACGCGACTCTCAAACAGCGGAGTCAATACATAAACGGCAAAGAAAGGAACGACAAACAGCCGCTAAACAATTCCGCCAATTAGCTGACAACGCATTCTGTAATGAGTCCACTATTACTGAACATTCATTTGGATTAATGAATATCATTTGCTGTCAATGTCATTCACTTAACTTCCCTGAGGAAACAACTGGCAATACAACTAATGAGTTTACACGTTGTTGTCAAAGGGGTCAGGTTAGACTGCCTCCTTCAGATGACTTTCCTGAATATCTACAAAAGCTTCTAACTAACAAAATACCCGAAAGTAAAAACTTTATGGACTGCATTTGATCCTACAATAGTTCATTTGCTTTTGCATCTACCGGGGTAAATATCAGGCCATCAGCTGGCAATGCCCATACTGCTTTCGCGTATGTGGACAAATATTACATCAGATTGGAACAGTGGATCCTGAGCCAAATCACGAACGCAACTATGCACAAATCTACATGTTAGATCCTGATGTCACAATCTATCAAGAATGACCCTTCCTGAAAACAAGCAATACACAGAGCTGATAATGAGAAACATCACTGAATTCATAAACAGTCACCCATTAGCTAAGTCTACAAAGGTACTTACAGGATCACATTCTAACAATACTGTTTTGATTCCTACAGTTGACTTTCAAGTTCTGACCTGGAATTACCTTTTACACTTAAACGACGCCAATTTCCCATTAAACCTGCATTTGCCATGACAATCAACAAATCCCAAGGACAAACCATGGACAGAGTTGGCATATACCTCTCTGAGCCTGTACTTGGACATGGACAACTTTATGTAGCCTTCTCAAGAGTTCGGCGTTCATCTGACATTAAAGTTAAAGTCGTAGATACAGTAATCCCTCCTCCATCGCGGGGGTTGCGTTCCAGAACCCCCTGTGAAAGGTGAAAATCTGCGAAGTAGAAACCATATGTTCAGATGGTTCTTTTTATATATTTTAAGCTCTTATAAACTCTCCCACACTATTATAAACATTTCCCGCACAATTATACAGCATAAACCCTTTGTATTCTCTTAGATATTAGGTAAGATTTGTTGAAATTATGTATGTAAACACAGTTTATATACAGTAAAACCTAAATATTATTTTAAAGATATCGAGCGTCTCCGATATCACATATGTTACAGCCATTACGACAGACAGGCCACCAGCAATAACTACGTACAATGCAAGAAAAATTGTATACAATAAAATGTGTGTACAGTGACACTAAACTATGTACATGTAATAAGTACTGTACGTAAATAATTAATTATGGTTACTCACCAACAATGACACGACGACTTGTCTGGTAACGATGAGTTTAATTTTACTGCACAACAAAGGATAGCGTTACAGCTCTTCTAAAGGAGCCTCTTCAGACGACTGTGTAGCACCGCCGTTGTTCTCCTTCCATCACTCTTCAATCCAAATCCCTAAAGCAGATTCCATCCAGACTACTGCCTTATCACGTCCACTTGCAACTCGTTTTGCACCCTGGTTAAAGGACACTGCGGCTGTAGATCTTATATGCTTTTCCTCCTTTTTAAATAAAAAGAATCGTGGACTCATTGATGCCATAATGGTGTCCTGCAGCGGTGTAGCTATTCCCTTCCTTCAACATATCCAAAACTTTTACCTTTTCTGTAATCATTTGCATTTTCTGTTGGCGCTTGTGCACGGCCCCTGAAGCAGCAGCACGTTAATGCTGAATGAGTGAGATGAGACTTCCTGGTTAATGCAACACTCAGCCAATCAGCACACAGGAACTAACAGCGTGCTCTGATTAGGTAGCTTCTCAGCCATCCGCCAATAGCGTCCCTTGTATGAAATCAACTGGGCAGACCAACTGAGGAAGCAGGTACCAGAAGTAAAAAGACCCATTGTCCGCAGAAATCCACGAACCAGCAAAAAATCCGCGATATATATTTAAATATGCTTACATATAAAATCCGCGATGGAGTGAAGCCGCGAAAATCGAAGTGCGATATAGCAAGGGATTACTGTACTCCATACCAAGGAAAACTCATTCAAGGACAACACACCATCTTTACTACAAATGTTGTATATAAAGAAACTAGCAAAATACCCGCGCTTCGCAGCGGAGAAGTAATGTGTTAAAGAGGTTATGAAAAAAAAAAGAAACATTTTAAAAATAACGTAACATGATTGTCAATGTAATTGTGTTGTCATTGTTATGAATGTTGCTGTCTTTTATATATATAATATGCACACACACACACATAAACATATATATATACATATCTACATATACACATATATACATATACATACGTATATACACATCCACATAAACATATATATACATATACAAATTTACATATCTACATATATATATATAGACATAGATATATACATACATACATTCACATATATATATATATATATATATATATATATATATATATATATATATATATATACTGTATATATACATATCTACTTATTGGCTCCTGTATTTAGGATATGGCAGGTTGGATAATGGATGGATGGACATTTGTATGCATAGCCCTATTTGCCCGTTTTCGTTTTTTTTTCTTTCTTCAGTAATATTTCAGCAAACCCGGAGCTTGTCAGTTCAAATCCTGGTACTGACACCACTGTGTGACCCTGAGGAAGTCACTTCACCTGCCTGTGCTGCAAAAAACAAAAGTAATGTAACAAATTGTACTTCAGATGTTGTAAGTTGGTGGAATAAAGGCATAAGTCAAATAGATAAATATGTATTATACACATAGGAACTATTCATTTATTTTCAGTTAAGTCATCTGCAGCAAACCTTTATAAATGAGGGTTTCTCCTTTTTAGATAGTGCAAACTGTTTCTTCTTCATTGACGTTTTCTCTTGGAGAGCTTTTTTCATGTCATTGAAAATGAAAGCAGCAGCTGCCAAAATATGTAGCTTTCTTATTAATTTTTCAACATTGTGTAAAATAAATGTATAAAGTAACATAAAAGGTTTAAATACTGGTTATTCTTTTACACTAAAATATTACTACACAGATACAAAAAAAGTAAAATGGATATGTTCTTTTTCTTTAAGGAGATTAAATATTACTGAAGAAAGAAAAAAAAAATTAAACAGCCAAATGGGGCTATGCATATGAACTTAAAAGGTTTAAATAAAACAGAAATATATATTTTATTTTTACTTGGTTAACTTGTGGAGGGTGTATCCTGTAGCAAAGCCCTAACTGTTTTCGTGAAAGTCCGTTTCAGTCAATAAGTGTGATGTGTGTGTTTATGTATGTGTGTATATATATGTAGATATGTGTATATGTAGATATGTATATATATGTATATGTATATAAATGTTTATGTGTGTGTGTATATTATATATATAATATATATATATATATATATAAAAGACAGCAACACTTATAACAATGACAACACAATTACATTGACAATCATGTTACGTTATTTTTAAAATGTTTCCTTTTTTTTTCATAACCTGTTTAACACACTACTTCTCTGCTGCGAAGCGCGGGTATTTTGCTAGTATATATATATATATATATATATACATACATATACACACATACATGCAGTTTCAATAACATAGAAATCAATATAAATATTAACATCATTATCATGTGAGAATATGAAGTAATATATAAGAAGCACATTTCATATAAATATAAATTATTAAACAGTAAAATCTTCTGTAATTTGCTACCGTGGCAATTTGTGTGTGTGTCCAGGATTTTAAATCACCTGTAGCTCGCAAACCGTTTCACCTATTGACTTGAAATCTGGTACACATATAGTACGTCACGTCTACTATCCGCTTTATGGGTGATGATTGTATTACTCTTTTTATGTTTATTTTATTTTATTGTAGAATCAACTCCTATCTGCGCACACCAGGGCGGCCGTGGGCGGATGCGTATGGTGTATTCACTCCATGGTATCGTGCATTGCGCTGTCACTGGTATTTTGATAAAAGAATTTGAACAACATATAAGAAGCGTATAAATTATTAAACAGTAAAACATTAACATTTAAGAAGTAAAGTTAGATTAAGTACTACTGCAGTGCCCTCGGGTATACCTCATTTTTTGTTTGTCCATTACATGCTTAAATGTATACATTTTTTGGTGTACCTACCCGAGAACACGCGACATATAACCGAGCGTGGGAGAAGCATGGATTTTAAACACGCGTTGAGTTCATCTGCTGGTCTCTCTCGTGGAATAACTGGTAATGTTTGAATAAAATCTACAGCGAGTAAAACGACATTACCTCCTATTTTTTTTTTTACGATCTCTGAGATGTTGCTTTTTTCGGTTCAAGGCTTCATAAGCTCTTTTATGTTGTATGGTGTACTTATCCCAAACCATCATCTTTGAATGTTGCAAGACTTTCGCCTTGTATGTAGATCGGGGTAATTACATTCATTGCATTCCTAGTCTGAATCACAATCTGATTGTATGGGTGGTTACCTGGCACTGTAGGGTTGCCACCCGTCCTTTAAAATACGGAATCGTGCCGCATTTGAGAATGAAATTGCGCGTCCCGTTTTGAATCAATACTGGACGGGATTTGTCCCGTATTTTTTTTATCATTTTTTTTAAAGCAGCGTCTCATGCAAATCATCCCACACGCATTTTATGAAGATGCCTCCTTTCCTACTTTTGATTGGGTAATACTCGATGTCATCGTTAGTTTGATTGGTGTTTTTAACTGTCCAGTGAGGAGGGCGTGTCTTTTAAGTAGAGTCTGGAAAGTGTTGGCACTGAGATGTGGCGTCAGCGCCAGAGTTGAAGCCCCTAATGTTGCGGTCAGCAAGTCGGCTAACATCCGCCATGTGCCGTCTTTCAGTTGCGAGAAGCAGATCATAGAATGGTTGAAACTGTTGCCCCTAACGTTGCGCCACGGCGTGTGGTTCGTTTATACCTCGTGTCTTCTCATTAAACTTTTATCTCGCGAATATGTTATTGCAATCCGCAGCGGGAGCGTTTCTATAAACTTAATTTAAACTTACGTTTTACACCGTGCTTTGTTTCCCTTATGAACATGCTTGAATGCTTCACTCGCTCCCTTCTCAATTGTTTAATTAATTTTTTGCTCTTCGCTGTTTGCGGCTCTTCCGTCATTTCCCCCTACTTCGTTCTTTTATCTCGCGAATATGTTATTGCAATCCTTAATGGGAGCGTTTCATTAAACTGATTGAAAATAGTTTTGCATTTACCTTTTTAGTAAAAGGCGAGCTTTTAAGCCTGAGAAATCACCCCGTAAATGCACACGTTTAATTGCACATGTGTTAATATGTATGGTTACACAGTATTAAAAGACAGTGAACAACATCAGTTACCTTTGTTCCCGCGTTTGATAAAAGGCGAGCTTTTAAGCCTGAGAAATCACCCCGTAAATGCACACGTTTAATTGCACATGTGTTAATATGTATGCTTACATAGTATTAAAAGACAGTCAAAAATTAACGTCATTTACCTTCGTTCCCGCGTTTGACTCGTGCTGTAAATCTCTTCCTTGTTTTTAGTTCACGTGATTACGTAGGAGGCGTGATGACGCGATACGTGACTCCGCCTCCTCCATTACAGTGTATGGACAAAAAATATGTTCCAGTTATGACCATTACGCTTTGAATTTCGAAATGAAACCTGCCTAACTTTTGTAAGTAAGCTGTAAGGAATGAGCCTGCCAAATTTCAGCCTTCCACCTACACGGGAAGTTGGAGAATTAGTGATGAGTGAGTCAGTCAGTCAGTGAGTGAGGGCTTTGCCTTTTATTAGTATAGATATTCCAATAAATCTTTCTAATGTGCCATGCTATGGGTTCTTTACTTCCTTTGTTCGTCATCTACACCTTTACACTCCAATATATCTCATACATACATCAATGTATTTCGGGTTACCCAACACCGGGGGTTGGCGAGCGAAGCGAGCAGGGGGCGAAGCCCCCTAATATATAAAGATAGTGGGACTCCAATTAAGTTCTTGTCAGATCTAACGGAAGCATCAGCCACAGCAAAGGGTCCAAATACTTCTAGGAATGAGAGATTTCAGATTTTGATTTTTAATACACTTGTAAACCTTTCTGCAGATATGTTTTAATTTTGTCATTATGGCTAATTGAGTGCAGATTGATGGGCAAAAATGTCATTTATCCATTTTAAACTTAGACCAACAATGGAATAAAGTGTGTAGAAAGTGAAGGAGTCTGGATACTTGCATATTAAAAATAGCAGCGGCCCTGGCACTGACCTCAGGGACACTAACATCACCCAATTCTGATAAACAGATAATACAGTAATCCCTCCTCCATCGCGGGGGTTGCGTTCCAGAGCCACCCGCGAAATAAGAAAATCCGCGAAGTAGAAACCATATGTTTATATGGTTATTTTTATATTGTCATGCTTGGGTCACAGATTTGCGCAGAAACACAGGAGGTTGTAGAGAGACAGGAACGTTATTCAAACACTGCAAACAAACATTTGTCTCTTTTTCAAAAGTTTAAACTGTGCTCCATGACAAGACAGAGATGACAGTTCTGTCTCACAATTAAAAGAATGCAAACATATCTTCCTCTTCAAAGGAGTGCGCGTCAGGAGCAGAGAATGTCAGAAAGAGACAGGAAAGCAAACAAATCAGTAGGGCTGTTTGGCTTTTAAGTATGTGAAGCACTGCGGCACAAAGAAGGCGGCAGCTCACACCCCCTCCGTCAGGAGCAGGGAGAGAGAGAGAGAGAGAAAAACAAACAGTCAAAAATCAATACGTGCCCTTCGTGCTTTTAAGTATGCGAAGCACCGTGAAGCATGTCGTTTCAAGAAGCAGCTGCACAAAAGATAGCAACGTGAAGATAATCTTTCAGCATTTTTAGACGAGCGTCCGTATCGTCTAGGTGTGCGAACAGCCCCCCTGCTCACACCCCCTCTGTCAGGATCAGAGAAAGTCAGCGCAAGAGAGAGATTGAGAAAAGTAAGCTGGGTAGCTTCTCAGCCATCTGCCAATAGCGTCCCTTGTATGAAATCAACTGGGCAAACCAACTGAGGAAGCATGTACCAGAAATTAAAAGACCCATTGTCCGCAGAAATCCACGAACCAGCAAAAAATCCGCGATATATATTTAAATATGCTTACATATAAAATCCGCGATGGAGTGAAGCCGCGAAAGGCGAAGCGCGATATAGCGAAGGATCACTGTACATTAATGAGGTTTTGTTCGGTGTAACATATTTTAAATACTGAGGATGTTTATTCACTGAAAGCATAATGGCTCATTGACCACTTTTCCTTTTCCACTCATTTGTAGATAAGTTCAGAACTTACATGTGGGAGGAGATATAATGGAAGATAACAGAGGGCAGACTCCAGTTAGATGGACACATACTGTATGGAGATAAGAAGAAAAAAAAATAGTGTGCTGAGCAGAGTGTTGGGGTAGGAGCTGCCAGGAAAAAGAAGGGGAAGGAAGAGAAAGAAACAGGAAACAGACAGAAGGATGTGGATAAGCAGGACTCTCAGCTGTAATAAGGAGATACTTGGAAAGAGAGGTGCAGCTCCACGGCAGCAACCCCAAATGAAGGAAAAGCAAGAGGGGTGGCAAAAACTCCAGAAAGAGTGGACTCATAGGAGAACACCAGAAGAAACGTTAAGCATTTAAAGCTGTGGCCAAAATACAAGTATGGTATTTCCAAATTTCTTATAAATTTCACACTATGCTTCTTTTCTGAATGCACACTAAGAAAAGATCTAAAAAGACCAGCCAAATGAAGCAATAATATTGTAACAGTGCTGATAAGTTACATCTGCCCAGGATGAGTCACCAAAGTAAGAGCTGGCATTACATCATGTGAGGGACTGCCAGCTGTGTATCCCGGCCAACACCCCCAAACCACCAGATGGATCCATCCCTGCAACATGGAAGGGCCCCGAATTCCAGCAGGGCATCATGGAACTTGGAGTCTTTCATCACGGTTCTATTCAATAAGGGCGCGCACAAAAAGGCGAGCTTCAAAAGGGCGACCTCAATTGGGCGCAGAGAATAAAGGCAAACACAACAAAATTATTACAGAAAATTTATTAGATAAAGGCAATGATTGAACGTATAAAAAGGCGAAAGCAAGAATATTAAAACATCCGCTCAATTGAGGTCGCCCTTTTGAATCTCGCCTTTATTTACGCGCCCTTATTGAAGAATACCTTTCATCACAGCCTTGCTGGATACCATGGGGGTCACCAGAGGATGCTGCAGGGAGGCCCAGGGATTTATACTTTCCATATAGCCTGGAAGTAATTCACAATCGCAGAAACGGAAGAAATGATATACTTCCGGGCTGAAGAAAAGAGGAGTTTTGATCTGACCCAGAAGTGCTAAGAATCACATGGACTAGGGGGATCAGAAGCATTTCCGGGTCAAAGACTTTAAAAGGACTCTGGGAAATCCCAGCAGTGAGCCGTGTTGGGAAGAAGGGTGACTGAGCTGCTGGGAGGTGTGGAGGATTATTGTGGATTAATTATTGATTGTTTATTGGAAGAAGAGTGGTGGTGGAGGTGCTTTGTGCACATTTATTATTATAATAAATAACATGTGGGTGCGTTTGTGTGTGTCCTGTGGTGGGTTGGCACCCTGCCCGGGATTGGTTCCTGCCTTGTGCCCTGTGTTGGCTGGGATTGGCTCCAGCAGACCCCCGTGACCCTGTGTTCGGATTCAGCGGGTTGGAAAATGGATGGATGGATGGATTTTGGACTTTAATCTGGTGTGTGACGTATTGTCCGAGGATTCAAGGGAGCGAGAGCGACCTAATCTGTCACAATCACCAGTGGCAGGGGTGCCAAGTTGCAAGCCTGCCAAGTCACAGGCTTTTCCAACAAATGCAGGAAAAGGTGAGTAGTCCTTCTAAGGACAGTGCGCCACCTCAAACAGCCATGCTACATTGGTGTCAGAAGTGGGAAGAGAAGGCTGTCACTTACCAGAGACCTAAAATGGACCTGCTTGACTCTTCAGAGGAGCTACTGGAGAGTCTCGAGGGTCAAATCTGTAATCTGGAGTGCCGTTTGTAGTAGTAGCAGCAGTACATGTGGGGGATACAGCTGAGAGACTACCACCTCTGCAGCTCCACTACTGCTTCTTCATCTGTTAAAATCCATTACCCTGAGTGTGCAGATGCCGGTGGAGCTTCGGGCTCATGGAGCTGGGGAAATTTGTGGCAGATTGAGCTGCCACTGACCCCAAGTGAGCTGTGAGAAGCAGAGAGAGGTCAATGTCAATGTCAATTTATTTCTATAGCACATTTAAAACAATATAGGAATGCTGTGGAAAAAGTGCTTTACAATAATAGAATAAAAGAAAACATACAATTAACATAAATAACATACAGTATATAGAAATAAAACATATGAACATAAATAAAATAAATAATAAATAGAAGTAATGTTACATAATCACAATGAGGAAACCATCAGTATTACTGAAGGTCACGGAATGCAAGTGAATAGAAATGAGTCTTTAATCTCGTTTTGAATTGTAGACGACTCCTTTATGTGACGAGGTAAAGAGTCCCACAGGCGAGGCTGCCAAAGCCCTGTCTGTCCCCCTTTAGTTTTACACTTGGTACGAGTGACAACAAGAGACAACTGACCAGAAGATCTAAGCACTCTAGATGGCTGGTGTAAAGCACACAATTCAGATAAACAGGCAGGAGCGAGCCCACGTAAAGATTTCAAAACTAGCAACAAGATTTTAAAATCAATTCAAAAACTGACAGGCAGCCAGTGTAAAGAAGCTAATATTGGAGAAACAGAATCCGAGTTTCTTGCCCCAACCAGAAAGCGAGCGGCAGCATTCTGGACCAACTGTAACCTGCATATCAGAGATTTGCTAATCCCAGAATACAGCGAGTTGCAGTAATCAAGGCGAGAAAAGATAAAAGCAGGAGTAGCTTTCTCAAGATCCCTAGAAGATAAAAAAGGCTTGATTTTACCTAATAGACCAAGCTGGAAAAAGCAACTCTTGACTACAGAATTTACTTGTTTCTCAAAAGAGAGGTTACTGTCAAAGATAACACCAAGATTGTGGACTTGAGGTTTGCAAAAGACAGAGAAAGAGCCGAGAAGTCCAAGACCAATTTGGGCTTTAGCTGATGGACCCACTATAAGCACCTCCATTTTATTTTGATTCAGATCAAGAAAATTATTAGCCATCCAGGATCTTAGCTCAGAAAGACAGTTGTGCAGTTGATTCATTGCAGAATAGCAGATGGGAATATAAACCTGAGTATCATCAGCATAGCAGTGAAAAGAAATGTTAAATTTCCTAAAAATCGCTCCAATAGGGTGAAGGTATATGGAGAATAAAATAGGACTCAAAATGGATCCCTAAGGAACACCACATTTAAGAGGAGCAGTAGACGAAAAAGAGGAATTTAAAGTCACTGAAAAGTGTCTACCAGTTAAATATGACCTGAACCAGTTAAGAGCGGCCCCTTTAAGCCCAACAAGCCGCAACAGCAATATCTCATGGTCAGTAGTGTCAAAGGCAGCAGACAGGTCATAAGGAGGACAAGGACTGCAGCACCACCCAAGTCAGTAATAGAGATGTCATTGAATACTTTAAGGAGGGCCGTCTCAACACCATGATAACACCTAAAGCCAGACTGGTAGATCTCAAATAAATTATGGGAGTTAAGATGATCAACCAATTGATTATAAATAATTCTTTCTAATATTTTAGCCAGAAATGGCAATTGGGAAATCGGGCGAAAATCAGCTAAAACTCCAGGATCTAATTCTGCCTTTTTTAGACAGGGATGGACTGCAGCATGTTTAAAAAATGAGGGCACAACCCCCTGACTAATAGAACTGTTGATAATGGCTAGTAAAGATGGACCCAAAACATCAAAGGCTTCCACTACGAGGTGTGATGGTACAATATCACGAGGACTGGGAGCTGGTTTAAGGATGTCAATTGTAATTTTTAACTGTGAAAGTTAGACAGTATCAAAAGATTCCAAGACAATGCCCTGTTTAACAGTAGGAAGTTCATAGCCAGTTTGAACAATGCCACAACGGATTGTATCAATTCTGCAGACAAAGAATGAAATAAACTGCTCACATGAGTGAACAATGCTATTTAATCCCATCACAGAATGAGGGTGAATGGCCGCATTAATTGAATTAAATAAGACCCTAGGATTCTTAGAATGACGGGATACTAAATCAGAAAAGAAATCCTGTTTAGCTTCTTTAACTGCAGCCTGGAAGTTGAATAGAGAAGTTCTAAAAATCTGCTTAGAAACAATCAGTCCATCTTTTTTCCAACGCTGTTCCGCAGTTCGACAGGTGCGGACGCAGCGATTGCGTAGTTTCACTTAGCCAGGGAGCAGATCTTCCCTTATTACAGCGTATCTCGAGCGGAGCAATTGAGTCTAAAACCGTTTTACAAGAAGAATTAAAATTTAAGACAGAATCATCGATACCATCATTTTGGACATGCACATCAAGACTAGAGAATATGGTTTTAAAATCGGATATAATAGAAGAATTTAAAAAGCGAGAGGGACGACTAGTAGTCGGGACATCAAGAGTAATATTCAAATCCATCATTATAGAAAAGTGATCAGTGAAAGAAACATCGCATAAATCAATATTATTAACTGAAATATCACGTGTAAGAACAAGATCAAGGGTGTGACCGAGAGAGTGAGTTGGCATATTAATATGCTGGATAAAATCAAATGAGTCCAACAGTGATAAAAAGTCATTAACCAAAGGTTTCGATTGACAACAAACGTGAATGTTAAAATCACCAACAATAAATACTTTGTCATGGGAGAGGATCATATCAGCCAGGAGATCAGAGAATTCAGAAATGAAGATATCATTAATTACAGGAGGTCTATAAACTGCAGCAAACAACAAAAAAAGGGGAGCTGCACACTTCGAAGCAGCTAAACGGACCCTTTGTAAGGCTTTGACAAAAGAACATACTTTTAAAAACAGTGCCAATGCCCCCACCACGACGAGTCAGCTGAGGAGAGTTTAAAAATGAATAACCTGATGGTAACAAGTCAGTAAAACATGAAGAGTCACCATTTACAATCCAGGTGTCAGTGATGAAAAAGAAATCCAGATTATTTGAGGTAATAACGTCTTGCAGAATAAAAGTTTTATTAGACACTGATCTCACATTCAAGAGAGCAGCCTTGATAGAAGTGGAAGAGCTTGCATGGGTGAGCCTGGTGGAGCGAGGTGGTAAAATTTTGCAGGCAAAGGATAAGACAGATTGTAGAGGCGCTGTGTGAAGCGGCAGCAGAGAGAGTCTCAAAGCTGAGATCCAGACCTGGAACATGGCTTGCAGCTCCAGTTCAGTGAAGGAAAACAGCCAAGAGACCGGCAGATATGCATCTCCACACAAGGAGGTTTGTCTGCTTGCTTACAACTGACCAGCGTTGAGAGCCTCTGCTGCACCGTACGACAGCACAGCACTCTGTTCCTTAGGGACAAGCTGACAGAGATGGGAGTAGACTCATACCTGGTGGCATGGATTGTGGACTATCTTAAAGACAGACCACAGTATGTGTGTCTTGGGAACTGCAGGTCTGACATTGTGGTCAGCAACACAGGAGCGCCGCAGGGGACTGTACTTTCTCCGGTCCTGTTCAGCCTATATACATCGGACTTCCAACACAACTCAGAGTCCTGCCACATGCAAAAGTTCGCTGAAGATACTGCTATCGTGGGCTGCATCAGGAGTGGGCAGGAGGAGGAGTATAGGGACCTAATCAATGACTTTGTTAAGTGGTGCGACGCAAACCACCTACACCTGAACACCAGCAAAACCAAGGAGCTGGTGGTGGATTTTAGGAGGACCAGGCCCCTCATGGACCCCGTGATCATCAGAGGTGACTGTGTGCAGAGGGTGCAGACCTATAAATATCTGGGAGTGCAGCTGGATGATAAATTAGACTGGACTGCCAATACTGATGATCTGTGTAAGAAAGGACAGAGCCGACTATACTTCCTTAGAAGGCTGGCGTCCTTCAACATCTGCAATAAGATGCTGCAGATGTTCTATCAGATGATTGTGGCGAGCGCCCTCTTCTACGCGTTGGTGTGCTGGGGAGGCAGCATAAAGAAGAAAGACGCCTCACGCCTGGACAAACTGGTGAGGAAGGCAGGCTGTATTGTTGGCATGGAGCTGGACAGTTTGACATCTGTGGCAGAGCGAAGGGCGCTCAGCAGGCTCCTATCAATTATGGAAAATCCACTGCATCCACTAAACAGTATCATCTCCAGACAGAAGAGCAGCTTCAGCGACAGACTGCTGTCACTGTCCTGCTCCACTGACAGACTGAGAAGATCGTTCCTCCCCACACTATGCAACTCTTCAATTCCATCTGGGGGGCTAAACATTAACTTTATACAAAGTTATTGTCTGTTTTTTACCTGCATTATTATCAATCTTTAATTTAATATTGTTTTTTGTATCAGTAAGGTGCTGCTGGAGTATGTGAATTTCCCCTTGGGATTAATAAAGTATCTATCTATCTATCTATCTATCTATCTATCTATCTATCTATCTATCTATCTATCTATCTATCTATCTATCTATCTATCTATCTATCTATTTTATAGTGCCTTTCACATCTATCTATCTATCTATCTATCTATCTATCTATCTATCTATCTATCTATCTATCTATCTATCTATCTATCTATCTATCTATCTATCTATCTATCTATCACTCAACATCCCAGCTGTGCCATTTGACAACACAGCGCTCATGATCCCCGCTGATGTGCCCTCGTCACCAGTTGCACAACTGAAACAAGAGAGAAGACCGTGCTGGTGTTTCAATGAGTTTGTGCTTGAGTTGAAAGTGATTGCTGGGGACAGCAACTTCAGGGGAGGGATGTGTAATGGCTTCGACAAATAACATCCGCCAGGGATGAGTCACCAAAGTATGAGCTTGCATTACATCACCAGTGGCAGGGGCACCTATATAAATGGCAAGGCTGCAATCTTTGCCAACTAGTATGGCAAAAGGCGAGCAATTCTTTTAAAAGGTAGCAAGCCACCTCAAAGAGCCATGTAAAGAACATAGAATCCATCCATTGCAGCACTCGGCATTGACGGTACATTGGGGTAAGAAGTGGGATGAGAAAACCTGCATTCCAACTTAGCAGAACACCAAGTGCCTCCAAAACTTAAAATGGACCTGCATGGTTCTTCAGTAGAAGTACAGCGGGGAAGACAGCCAAGAGACTTCCTCCACTGCTTCTCCATCAAATATGGACCATTATTCTGGATGTGCGGATGCTGGTGGAGCTTCTGGCTCATGGAGCTGGGGAAAAGTGTAGCCGATTGAGCTGCTACTGACCCCAAGTAGAAGCAGGGCTGGTGGTAAAAATGCACAACCAAAGGACAAGACAAATTGTAAAGGCACTTGTTATGATATGTTTTATTATTAATTTTTATGTCACTGTTCTCTGTGCCCACTGTTATAGACTCATTCATACAGGCAGACCAAGTACGGTACGCAGGGGCACAGCACCAGCATTTAGAATTGCCGAGCCAAGCACAGGACTAGAGAGCCAAAGACAAATGGAGAATTGAATAGTCAGCCTAAAGACAGACTAGTATATTTCTGTCTTCTGTCAGCACACCATTCTCTTGCCTTGTTGGGAGAATGAGAACTGTATGTAGGCATTGTGCTATTCCTGTATTTTTGAAGGTGGGATTTGAGTCCTTTCGTGTCCTTGTTTGGATCCAGAGCCAAGAGCCTGCACATGGAGCGACCAGAATATAAGGATGGACCTACGGCCAACACTTTGAAGCTGCCGGGCGAAAGAGTATGTCTTCTGTCCAGTTAAAATCCTTTCAGCGTGGCGACGAAAGATGGCAGACTGCGTAGGTCAAGACTCCCACATGCTTGATATGTCTGTCATAAGCTTCCCATTTGTAATACCGCGTGAACCCGTCAATAAAGAGCTAAATTATCCTTATACTTCTTGTGTAAATCTTGTAATCGTCTTATTGCATGCTGGAGGGGGATAATACTTTATTTATAATTATTTAAATTCAGGTTAATTAAAATGCCGCAATTGAAAAGAACACATTTCCAGAGAGCTAATGCCTCTTAAGGAAACAGCACTGTGTGAAGTGCCAGCAGGGGAAGACTCACAAAGCTGAGATCAAGACCTGGAATGCGATTTGCAGCTCGAGTTCAGTGAAAGGAAACAGCCATTGAGACCGGTAGATATGCATCTCCACACGAGAAGGTTTGCCTGCTTGCTTACAACCGACCACCATTGAATGCATCAGCTGCATCGTATGACAGCGCAGCACTCAACATCCCAGTGTGATGAAATAAATTTGACTACAAGTCGTAAAGAAGGTTTGGGGAAATTGCCCCGTATAATGTCCAACAGACAGGTTAAAATTAAACGTTGAAACAGAAAAAGGTTCAACCGACATTCGACAACAAAACAATAAACGGGGAGGTATTCATACAAAAAGAAAACAAAGATGGCTGCGGGAAGTGGCGTCATATCTGCGGCTCAGAGGTGACATCATCAGGGAAGGGACAGAAGCTGTGAGTTGGCCATTTTGGCTCCTGGACTGCGGTGTGTGGGCTTTATTTCTCATCTTTGTTTCTGAGGAAAAGAGAGAGAGATGTTAGTATCTTTCCATAACTCTTCGTCACGCCATCTTTTACTCACTGTAGGGTTTGTTGACTGCCTCTGAAGTGCTTGTGCGTGACACCAGCTGTATCAATTGACAACACAAAGCTCAAGATCCCAGCTGCATGACTGAAGCAAGAGAGGAGACTACATTGCCATTTCAATTAATTTGTGCACCGTTGCAAGGAGATGAAAGAGAGAAGTCGCGGGAGACCGTGACATCAAAGGGAGGGCTATCTAATGGCAGTGACAAGTTACTTCAGCCAGGGATGAGTCACACAAGTATGAGTTGGCATTGCATCACCAGTGGCAAGAGTGCCTATATAAATAGCAAGCCTGCAAAGCTGCATGCTGTTCCAACAAGTGCAGGAAAAGACGAGCAGTCCTTTTAATGATAGCAAGCCACCTCAATCAGGGCCGGATTAGGATTAAATTGGGCCTGATGTTGCAGCGCAAAAAAGGCCTGTTTTTTCTCGGCATTGGTGCATTCGACACTCACCGTACATGTGCACTCAGACCGACCAAGGAGCCTTAATTGCTTGAGACACAACCAGCCAGGCTTTACTGAACATGAATAATAATAACGACGTAGTATCGTAACAACTCGAGATTAACATCAAACTATGTAACATCAACATTCAATAGCCTTTGTCTAAAAAGTGCACTTAATGCAGAAAACCCAACAATGAAATACACAAAATTTTGCAATTCTCTTACAAAACAGATTAAGAAAAAATGAATTTGCAGAGACATTGGGTCAAAGTGACTCAGTTCAGGCTCTTGAGGGTCAAAATTTCATAATAGACCAGAATCCTGTCGAGGATTTTAAAAATTCTAAACATCCATGCCAGGCCTGTGGGCCGGCTTTTAGTTTTACCTTTACAGATAACCATTTAAATAGCCATCGATTTTTACTGTACAACTAACTTTCAAGGTGAAAAATTTACTACGTTGCACTTACCGAACTGACTGATATTGCAAAAAACGCATCAAATTACTAAGTAAACTGTTTAACGTAAAATTGATAGCATTAACTTGAAATCTTCGGTTAGCAATAAATACAACGACATTATAGTTACGTCACAGCACAAAGAACAATAGCAACTGTATAATAAGTAATGCTGTGTCTAGGCATCCGAAAGTCGGACTCCAAATTTCATTCTAAGAATTATTTTGAGGTTAATATAGCAAAGGAAAACTGATCAGCTTCTGGAAAATCCTCATCTGTTTTCATCTGGGCCTATTTCAGGAACGGGCCTAATGCTGCAGCATCAATAGCATCCACCTTAATCCGGCCATAACCTCAATGAGCCATGTAAAAGAGCAGAGAATCCATTCATTGTGGCACTCGGCGCCGACTCTACGATATCAATTCGAAGTGGAAAAAAAAAAAACAAAAAAATGACACACTGATTGAGAAATCAATTAGAACAGAAACCTGCAACCGATAGTGTGCCCCCAGAAGTGAATTTGTAGCCGACACATTTTAGCGCTGCCCTCAATAGGCTGACGTGGTTGTTGTTATGGTGTATAAAATCTGTACATTTTGGTTTAATTTTCCATTATATTTTGTTCAAGACAAGACAACAGACTAACTACATTTAGGATAAAAAAGGCATATCCTCTTCCCTTACACCTCACTTTTATAACAGTTGTTCACAGCTTAGTGCTAATTTGGTATTACAGCCTGGGAAAGGAAGACTGAGCCGACACCGCAGGCTATTGATATGGACATCTGGGTCAACAATTTGGTTTACAGCCTGGGAAAGGAGGACATGAAAGAGTTTGAGCAAAATTCATCCATCATATTGACAGCCAGCCAGTCAGGTGTATGCAACAATCATGTGTTGTGAAACCACAGCATGAAACTTTATAATAAATATGCCTCATTTTGAAAGCAACGTCAGAAGAAGAAGAAGAAGAGGAGCGGACGAAGACGTCATTGGTCGTCAGAAAAGCATCATGGACATCGATTGCTAAATCAAACGCCTCCCTGGGACATTCATCCTTGACATCTGTAACTTTTTCATAAGCTTTTTCTAAAGACTATATATATCCAGACTTTCCTATCAGTACCTATTTTCTATTATTCTTTGTTCCAGTGGTATTATTATTCTTGTAATGAATACCATGCTGCTGAGTGATTGAAGTAATAAGTTGGATTTCTTTGAGCACCTGGAGCAGCCAGAGAATTTGCCATTACCTCTGTGCTGCGAGGTTTATTTTGACTGAGGGTGAGCGCTCCACTCAATAGTAGGGACTGTACGAGAAGAAGGTATTCTTGGCTGATAAATGGCCGATAGTCAAGAGTGCTGAGTCATTGTATGTTTTAATATTTTCTTGGAGACCAAAAGTAATATTTAGGTCTGAGATCTGTTTAAAATATCGTATGTTGTTTGTGCCGATACTAAGTAAGTCTCTTAAAGTGCTGTGTGACAGGCTGTGTTATTCATAAGGCACTTGTGTTGTTTAAAATGCTAGAGTTTAATTAGCGTGTGTGTGTCATTCATGGGGCACTGTTGTGGTGAGGGTCTGTGTGTATGTGTATAGCTATGTGTGTGTGTGTTCATCTTAAAGTGCAACAGTAGACCAACCCGATAACGAACTTGACGAGAACACTTACCCTTGAGGGAAAACAGCTAAAGGGTAAGTAGAGGGAAATACTACGATAATACAGTTGTAAAGCAGGACTTCTAGATGAACTGAAAGATTTTTTTTTTTTTTTGCCCAACCCCGTCGCCCACCACAGAGCACACATGCAAAAATCCGCCATCCAGAGAGAAAGGTAGGTAGGTGGGTACAGTGGTGGAAATAAATATTTGATCCACTGCTGAATTTGTTAGTTTGCTAACTTACAAAGACATGAACAGTCTCTAATTTTTATGGTAGTTTCATTTTAATTGAGAGGGACAGAATATCAACCAAAAATCCAGAAAAAAAAAACATTACATAAAAATTATAAATTGATTTGCATGTCATTGAGTGAAATAAGGATTTGATCCCCTACAACCCAGCCAGAATTCTGCCTCCCACATATTGGCTGTGTGCCACAACAATCAATCAATCAATCAATTCCAGATACTCCTGATCTCAACTCGTGATGTGTATAAAGCCCAGCTGTCCACAGAATCAATTTCTTCCATTCCAACCTCTCCACCACTGTGGGCAACACCAAAGAGCTGTCAAAGGACGTCACAAGGCTGGAATGGGCTACAGAATGCAGCGACCGCAAGGTCCCCGTGCTCAAGAAGACACATGTACAAGCCCGGATGTTCAAACTTAACACTGGCCTGGACGTATGCCTTCTTGAGCAGGGGGACCTTGTAGGCGCTGCAAGATTTCAATCCATTACGGCGTAGTGTGTTACCAATGGTGTTCTATGGTCCCAACTGCCTTCAGATCATTCACAAACTCCTCCTGTGTAGTTCTGGGCTTATCCCTCACTTATCTCATGATCCTCCTCCCCCACTGAGGCAAGATCTTGCATGGAGCTCCAGACCCAGGGCGATTGATGGTCACTTTATATTTCTTCCATTGCTGAATAATTGCACCAATAGTTTGTCACCTTCTTGCCAAGCTTCTTGCTGATGGTCTTGTTTCTGATGTCCTTTGACAGCTCTTTGGTGTTGCCCACGGTGGTGGAGAGGTTGGAATGGAAGAAATTGATTCTGTGGACAGCTGGGCTTTATACACATAACGAGTTGAGATCAGGAGCATCTGTGATTGATTGTAATCTGTGTGGCACATGGGCACACAGCCAGTTTGTGGGAGTCAGAATTCTGGCTGGGTTGTATGGGATCAAATCCTTATTTCACTCAATAACATGCAAATCAATTTACAGTGCATCCTAAAAGTATTCCCAGCGCATCACTTTTTCCACATTTTGTTATGTTACAGCCTTATTCCAAAATGGATTAAATTATTTTTTTTCCTCAGAATTCTACACACAACACCCCATAATGACAACGTGAAAAAAGTTTACTTGAGGTTTTTGCAAATTTATTAAAAATAAAAAAACTGAGAAATCCCATGTCCATAAGTATTCACAGCCTTTGCTCAATACTTTGTCGATGCACCTTTGGCAGCAATTCCAGCCTCAAGTCTTGTTGAATATGATGTCACAAGCTTGGCACACCTATCCTTGGCCAGTTTCGCCCATTCCTCTTTGCAGCACCTCTCAAGCTCCATCAGGTTCGATGGGAAGCGTCGGTGCACAACCATTTTAAGATCTCTCCAGAGATGTTCAATCAGATTCAAGTCTGGGCTCTGGCTGGGCCACTCAAGGACATTCACAGTGTTATCCTGAAGCCACTACTTTGATATCTTGGCTGTGTGCTTAGGGTTGTTGTCCTGCTGAAAGATGAACCGTCGCCCCAGTCTGAGGTCAAGAGCGCTCTGGAGCAGGTTTTCATCCAGGATGTCTCTGTCCATTGCTGCAGTCATCTTTCCCTTTATCCTGATAAGTCTCCCAGTTCCTGCTGCTGAAAAACATCCCCACAGCATGATGCTGCCACCACCATGCTTCACTGTAGGGATGGTGCCAGGTTTCCTCCAAACGTGATGCCTGGCATTTACACCAAAGAGTTCAATCTTTGTCTCATCAGACCAGAGAATTTTCTTTCTCTTGGTCTGAGAGTCCTTCAGGTGCCTTTTGGCAAACTCCAGGCGGGCTGCCATGTGCCTTTTACTAAGGAGTGGGTTCCGTCTGGCCACTCTACCGTACAGGCCTGATTGGTGGATTGCTGCAGAGATGGTTGTCCTTCTGGAAGGTTCTCCTCTTTCCACAGACGACCTCTGGAGCTCTGACAGAGTGATCATCGGGTTCTTGGTCACCTGACTAAGGCCCTTCTCCCCTGATCGCTCAGTTTAGATGGTCGGCCAGCTCTAGGAAGAGTCCTGGTGGTTTCGAACTTCTCCCACTTACAGATGATGGAGGCCACTGTGCTCATTGGGATCTTCAAAGCAGCAGAAATTTTTCTGTAACCTTCCCCAGATTTGTGCCTCGAGACAATCCTGTCTCGGAGGTCTACAGACAATTCCTTTGACTTCATGCTTGGTTTGTGCTCTGACGTGAACTGTCAACTGTGGGACCTTATATAGACAGGTGTGTGCCTTTCCAAATCAGGTCCAGTCAACTGAATTTACCACAGGTGGACTCCAGTGAAGCTGCAGAAACATCTCAAAGATGATCAGGGTAAACAGGATGCACCTGAGCTCAATTTTGAGCTTCATGGCAAAGGCTGTGAATACTTATGGACATGTGCTTTCTCAATTTTTTTTTATTTTTAATAAATTTGCAAAAATCTCAAGTAAACTTTTTTCACGTTGTCATTATGGGGTGTTGTGTGTAGAATTCTGAGGAAAAAAAATGAATTTAATCCATTTTGGAATAAGGCTGTAACATAACAAAATGTGGAGAAAGTGATGAAGCGCTGTGAATACTTTCTGGATGCACTGTATAACTTTAATGTAATGTTACAAACTTACAAATTCAGCACGGGATCAAATACTTACTTCCCCCAATGTAGGTACAGTAGGTGAAGGTGTCTGGTCGCCTGAACCGCGAGCGATGAGCCGTGGCTGTCGTCTTCTTCTCCCCTCGCAATGCACAACATGAAGGACCGCGGGAGTGGCACGAGCGCCAACGCCTCCTCACCAAGGACATCACTTTGACGCGTGGAATTCGCGTGGCCGACATCACAGAATTGTGTTTTCTGGAGAGATGATAACTCGTATTTAGCGTGTTAGGAATAAGAAGAAAAAAACAGGCAGGAAGGAGCGGCCACAGACTCGCGCTTGCTTTGCCAACATTATGCCACGTTTTTGGCAGTGCCGAACATGTAAGGAAGTACTTAGATGGGCAATTTGGAAAGAAAGACAACCAGCCAGCCACACGGCCATAAGAGTGCAACAGGTAGGCGTGAACGGCTAGCGGGCGCGGGCGTGTGTGCGCGCGCGCGCGCTTATTAGTCCAGCTGTTGAACGTCAAGTGTCTGTTCAAGCGGTGCGCGGGCTCAGGCAAGGCGACGCTCGACTTTACTGCGCAGTGCGCTTATTAGTTTGTTAAATAGAAAGTAAAAGTGCGTGGCGATCGTGCAGTCATTTTATCCTCTTTTAAAGTTTAACCTTCTTCTACTCGTAAACGCCGAAGGCTACAGCTGAGTATCTTGGGATTCCTGTAAGCTGTGCGTCTTAGCAGGCACAGGAGGGCGGGAGTGACTTCTGTTGACAAACTGAACGCCGACACCCGGGAGGGACAACGAGTAAGCTCGGGGCGCCCCGCGTGGCCTGTCATCGGAGGATGCCGGTGTTGAACGCTGCTGCTTGCTTAACGCCCAACAATGTCGTTCACGGCACATGGAGTCCGAGGTATTTATTTTTATTGCACAATTACATGGAGTGTTGAAGTTTGCTTGCACGCTTGTTTGTACCCTTTATCAATGTCCGCCACCCCGGGTTGCGTCAAGTCGTACTATAAAATGTGAATAATATTGCATTATTATTTTTATTTTAGTCTTGTAAATAAAACCTGTTAAAATTACATACGTTTTAAATAGAGAGGGTTACGCGTTACACCTAAAGGCGCTGTGCGTTTTTTAACAATCGTGTTGTCCTCGGAGGACAGGAGTCGCACGAAGCAGCAAACTTACAAGTGACATTTTAGTTCTTATTGTCGTTCGCGATTTTGGTTAACGAATCACCAGGCTGTTTTAATTGGGCCATAAAGACTCCTATTTGAAAGTTTTCACGGCTTGCTTTAAGTACATGTGAGGGCTGATTGTTCCTTTTAAAAGTTCATTTTAAATGCCATTCCATGTTCTAAACTCGCTTAATCCTGAGCAGGGTCGCGGCGGCCATACAAAGTGAAACGTATAGGCAAGCCAGGCAGGAACAATCCCCAGGCCATCGCTGGGTGACACACTCGGGCCAATTTGTCTGTTTGCCATGCGTGGTTCAAAGTACTTCACACAAATTCAGAATGAACAACAACAAGGGCACGTGGAATGCAAATTTCCTCCGTGTAAAATACTAAATTAAGACCCATGATACACAGATCTTTGAACTACAATAACAGCCAATAAGCCAGAGTAGCTAGTGTACCATTTTCTAAGCCCACTTAATCCTAAGAAGGTTTGCCAGGGAGCTGGGACCAATCCTAACAATTTCAGGATATAATACAGGAACAGCCCACTGGCCAGGGCACCAGAACAATCGCAGGGTGAAGTCGAACATTTTACATTTACTTATTTGGCTGACACCTTTATCCAAGGTGACTTATAACGTTTATGGTATGATTGGGTACATTTATTTTGTTTTTTCCAATTGGAGTACAGGCAGATCAAGTGACTTGTTTAGATAGATAGATAGATACTTAATCCCAAGGGGAATTTCCCATACTCCAGCAGCACCTTACTGATACAAAAAAACAATATTAAATTAAAGATTGATAATAATGCAGGTAAAAAAAACAGACAATAACTTTTTATATAATGTTAACGTTTACCCCCCCCCGGGTGGAATTGAAGAATCACATAGTTTGGGGGAGGAAAGATTTTCTCAGTCTGTCAGTGGAGCAGGACGGTGACAGCAGTCTGTCGCTGAAGCTGCTCCTCTGTCTAGAGATGACACTGTTTAGTGGATGCAGTGGATTTTCCATAATTGATAGGAGCCTGCTGAGCACCCGTCGCTCTGCCACAGATGTCAAACTGTCCAGCTCCATGCCAACAATAGAGCCTGCCTTCCTCACCAGTTTGTCCAGGCGTGCGGCGTCTTTTTTTCTTAATGCTGCCTCCCCAGCACACCACCGCGTAGAAGAGGGCGCTCGCCACAACTGTCTGATAGAACATCTGCAGCATCTTATTGCAGATGTTGAAGGACGCCAACCTTCTAAGGAAGTATAGTCAGCTCTGTCCTTTCTTACACAGAGCATCAGTATTGGCAGTATTGTTTAGGGTTGTATAATGTCTGTAGTGGGTTTTGAACCTACAACCTCAGGGTTTGAAGTCCAAACCCTTAACTACTACTCCACACTAAGGCCAATTTGTCATCTCTAATCCACCCAATATGCATGTTTTTGAACTGCAGGAGGAATCTGGAGGATGCCCATACCTACACAGGGAGAACATGCAAAGTCCACACAGGGAGAATCCACACAGCAGCCACTATGCCACCATACCGCCCTAAGTGGTACAAATTCTGCTACTACTGAAACATTTTAGTTATATAACACCATTCCCATAGTCAAAGTGATTCACAGAAATTCATTAATGAACTACAGGGTACTTGCAACATTGGATACAAAAATGATCCCCGTAAACCGTAAATGAAGATAAATGCAAGGCACACAGAGGTTTGACATGCAACAACAGACAATAAACCAGATCACCATACTATTTTCTAAGCCTGCTTAATCCTGAACAGGGTCACCAGGGGACTGGAGCCTGTCCTAGCAAGCATAGGGCCTAAGGCAGGAACAATCCCCAGGCCAAGGTACCAGACAAGAGTGGTGGCTCTGAGGGTAGGGATCTGCACTGGCAATCGAAAGGTTGCCAGTTCGAATCCTGTAAGGGGACTCAGCTCTGTTGGGCCCTTGAGCAAGGCCCTTAACCTGCAATTGCTAAGCGCTTTGAGTAGTGAGAAATGCACTATATAAATGCAATGAATTATCTCAGGATGAAGCTGAACACACTCGCATCACATTAAGATCAATTTATCTCTGCTAATCCACCTAACTTGCATGAATTTGAACTATGGTAGGAAAATGGAAACACTCCTTGGGGGGGGAGGGGGGGGAAACACAGGCAGACCAGAGGAAAACCAGCAGACTCCACACAGAGAGTACCCAGAATGTGAACCCTGGTCTCCTTATTGTGAGAGAGTAGTGGTACCACTGTGCCACCATACCGCCTTCTGTGGTAATAATAAATAAATTATACCTTTTTTTTTTTTTTTTTTTTTAGCACCTTTCCCATGATAAAAGTGCATAACAGAAATTTAGAATGAACAACTGGGCATATACAGTACAACATTCGATAAGAGTAATATCCATGTGAAACACTAAATAAACAAGCTTTGAAAATCAATGAGACAATAAACCAGAATAGCATACCATTTTATAGGCACACTTAATCTTTAGCAGGGTTGCCAGGGAGCTGGAGCCTATCCTAGCAAGCACGGGGGCAAGGCAGGAACAGTCCCCTGGCTAGGCCACCAGTCCATTGCAGGATGAACACACATGTATGCACCTACCACACGTACACCAGGGAAAAGTTAACGTCACTTGTCTACCTAACCTGCATGTTTTTGGACTGTGAGAAGAGCACCCAGTTGGAAAACATGCAGACTCCATGCAGGGAGGACCCATGATGTGAACCCTGGTCTCTTTACTGCGAGGCACTGCCACTGTGCTACTGTACAACTCTAAAGCAGAATAAAATACAAATACTACATGAAAACTCTGAGCAAAAAACTTGGTAGGATCAGTTTGTCTTACCTTCATCTCCGCTCATTTTCTAAATTGTGATGTAGGACTGAGAAGAGGCATCATCATGTTCCCAGTTGTTTACCAGTAATGCCTAGCTCTTTTAAGGAAGGATAGCCCAACTTCTGCAGACTTGTCAGACAGTCGAGGAAAAACAAATTCGAAGCCCACAAGCCCCAGGGCAGAGGGAAAAAATGTGACGTAAGTGACATGGTGAGTTGGATCTCTTTGTCATATTCAGTCATTCATCCATTTTCTAAAACCAAATCCTGAGTAGGGTTGCAGGGATTCTGGAGCCCACCCCAGGAACGATTCAGTGCTAAGCAGAAACAATCCCTGGCCAGGGTGCCGGTCAGTTGCACAGTGAACACACACACACACACATACACATACTCGCCCCAGAGCCAATACAGCAATGCCAAACCACTTCACCTGTGTGTCTTTGGGAAGAAACCCACATGGACAAGTAAAGGGCCAAAAGGAAAAGAAACAAAGAAGTACTTAAACTCTTTCAGGGCTGATGTCGACTTTTGTCAAACGGAGGAGTTGACGCATCTGGAATCGACTGTAAACTGTGACAAAACCAACTGTTATGTTTTAGTTGGACTCTCGTTGCTAGAAGGAAAGTTAGATCCATTGGTTTAACCGAGGTTTCCTGCATTCGTGTCAGTAGCAAGGCGCAAACAATGGCAAAAATGGCACTGACATCTGGCGAGATGTCAAAGCGAATGCATAAAGCAAAAAACTCGGTGGACAATGTTTTGCCTATCATCTCTGAACTAGACTAGGACTTGTCAGAATCAGATTTTGATACGAGTGATTGAAAACGAATGTGAGGTTCCAGCTTCAGCTTATTGGTCCCCAGCTAATCGTTGTACTGACATTGTTCGCCAGGGAGTAATGCCACTTAACAATGATAAGAGGTAGAAACCAGATTGCAATGCACAGTGACTTTGTCCCAGTCACACAAAGACAGCCTGGCAGCAAGCCTGACGCATATTCTTGGCAAATTGGCAGCCACAGCATGCAGCAACAGATGTTTTATGTTGATTGCTGTGTGAAACCATTGCTTTTCAGAAACAGTTTTTTGGACAAAATATTCAGCCCTCAAATAGTTAAAGAAGTGAAAAGCGAATGTTGAAGTAGCCTGGGCAGAGTTGGGAGGGACATGATGAAGTAATGAGCAGGCTAGAAGAAGGTGGGTGGGAAAAAGAATATAGAGAAGGTTACAAAGGAGAGGAGTTTGAAAGAGGAGAACATGGAGGGTAGGCAAAGGTACTTATTGGGGCAGCCCATCCACAGGAAAGGGATAGTGGTGGGGAAGAAAAAGAACATCCAGTCATCCATTCATTGTCTAATCCACTTCATCCTGAGTTGGTTCATAGGGCAGCTGGAGCCTGTCCTAACAAGTACAGAACGTGAGGGAGGAACAATCCACGGACATGATGCCAGGCCATCACAGGGTGAGCACACACACACACACACACACACACACACACACACACACACAAAAGGGCCAGTGTAGCATTGCAAATTTCTCCCAACCTGCATGTCTTTGGACTGTGGGAGTTAAGGAAATCAAAGCAGACATAGGGAGAATGTGCAAAGTTCAATCAAGGAGGACCCGGGATGTTAATCCTAGTGTCCTTACTGGGAAGCAACAGAGCTACCTCTGCGTCACTGTGCTGCCCACAAGAACAATTTTACATTAAAAATAAGCAGTTATACTGTATGCCAGTGGCGCTCTCTGGGTGATGATGGGGAATGGGGCTTATGGGCCAGCAAAAGAGCATTCCTGTAGTAGTCCTAGTAGTGTCATATGCATATTGTGCAGAAAAATTATTACTTGCACATCAGGCCAACAAATCATCACTATCCAACTTTGTAATAAAAGAGAACGTATTACAATACAGTAAGTTATATTATTTACTATAATAGCAAACGTAAGTAAGGCTTCCACTAGGGCTGGCAGATATGGAGTTCAATTGATACTGTAATTATTTTGACCCAAAATGCAATATACTATAATATATTTTGAGAATATATTGAAAAATAAAGACTGAAGATCAGCACCATATAAACTTGCATGTACACATTTTTAATACAGAGTCCAAATCCTGGTGTATTCTCACCATAAAAATATAAAATATTAGTAAAGGAATTATTTTTCACCTCATAATATAACAATTTAATAAATAACAGTGCCTCAAACAAATTCAAATCACATTTATTTTATGACCCTTTTTATTTTATATCTCCTGTACTAATTTTATAGCTCATATTGCTTGTTACTACCTTGCCGTGATGGCGTCTGTGTATGCCAATCAGTAAACATTGCTCTCCATCTCTGTTTACCTGTTTTATATAAGGAAAGACAAAGCTTTTGATTCATTATCGTGCTGATAATAAGTGAGCATATTTATACTGCACATATTGATTTATGCTTTATATCATTTGTAATGGTTCCAAAATATGTATTTGCACATACATGCTTTTTCTTGTCTGCAGCAGTCTTTATGAGATGTGTATGGATATTTATTTTATAACCTTAACCAACACAGGGAATGCTGTTTGTGGTTGGACAACTTGCAGTATTCTTAACAGTTTCATGAGTCTTCCTTACTTCTATGGTATTGTACAGGATTGGCACCAGGGAAAGATCTGTAAAGGAAAGCTTGAAATTCTGAGGAGTGCGTGATATTTCCGAGTATGTAACTCAGCAGGCCGGAGCCTCCACTCTGGAGCTGTAAATAGGTGGAGGTGACTCCAATGGGTGCCAATAGAGTGTAGCTGTGGACCTCCAGAACCCTGTCTGTGTACACTATGGTTAAGATTAGTGCTGTGAGAGTGTTATCTGATTCAAATACTAACAACTGTTGAGTAAGTCGACTGTACATACTTGTGGCACTAAGGTGGAGGTTCCAGGCTTTGGAGATAACCGTCTTGATATTCTGGTGGAGAATGTGCTGTTACATCTACCCAGTAAAGCTTTACTTATGCTTTCATTGTGAGTAAACCGTGAAATAACATCTCCCTATTAAAAGTTGCAACTATAAAATCACACTGATACTTATTTCATTAATATTTTATTATCTTATCACTAACATGTTAAAGTTGTATGGATGTACATTTTACTTTGAATGATATTAACAGATTCAAGGATTATAAGGACAATGTAATAATGTAATACATTAGTGTAATAAGGAAGCTCCATTTACCTGCTAAACAAAAGTACAAACTCAAAATGAAAATAAAATGGCCAGTAATGCAGTTTACTCTATACACAAACATTGTGTAGTTTACACAAAAGAAAACTGAAGGCTGCTGTTCTCCTGCTTTTAACAGTTCAGTAGTGGAGACCGCTTGAAATGGGCAGATGAAGGCTAACATGCTGCATGGATGTCTCACTTCTGGTGTGATGTGACTTCTTTCTGTAGTTATGACTACTGACAACATATGATTATTTTTAGGGGCACGTTAAGTAGGCAAATGAGTGCTTTGTGATATGGTAAGACTAGGTCACAGCATCTGGTCTTGTCATACAATATGAAACGGAGAACCACTTTAAGGGAACTTTGCGTGATCCTCTTTGCAAGAAAAACCCCAGTATAGTTAGCATCCTTTACTTCTGTGTTCTACAGTTCCATGTGAAAATTTCCATTACATAAATGCACTGTATAAAAATAAAGACTATTTTGTTAGGATCCTGACATTGAAGGCCTGATAATCTAATTGCATATCAACTATATATAATTTACTTTTTATTTTTACATTAAAGAGGAAACATTTACAAGAAGAAAGCCAAAAAAGCTGACAAGCATACATCATGAGATTCGTTCCAAATAAAGCCTGTCACTTTACAGTGCTCTGTATGTTTCTGAATATGTATAGTGTGATCTCATTGAAAATATATATAAATAACTTTGAATTACTCAGTAAGCATTTATTAGCATGATATTCAAGTACTACCTAAGATTAACTTTGGTCACATACAACTAAGGGCCATGTCACATTATATGACTTTTTCATGGTATTTTCAACACCAGACTTCCTTTACCTAATTTTAGGGCATCAGATGCAGTTGTGGCACTCCTGTGATCGTCAGTCTGACATACCCAGGAACTCATTGTAACCAGTCTACGACTCACCCCAACAAAAGCGAACAGGATTGATTTTTTGACTTTTGTACTAAGTGTGGCCTTGTGTGTGTTTGTGTGAGAGCTGACACCCAGTGAGTGTTCACCCAGGAGTACAATTCCTATAATGCAGCTAACAGGATTAAGGAACATTGTTAGTTTTAGATCTTACTAACAGAAGGGAGGCTTGTCTGTCTGACGTCAAGTGTTTTACGTACCAGTAGTCAAGTTTGACATTTCTCTTTGACAAGAAGTAATGTACTTTTACATTGACTTCATGCACATTGCCTAATCTATATATATAAAATTCTTTTCGCATTTGAAACGGAAATTACGTACGAGCGTTTGAAGCGGAAATTACGTATGACCACAGAGGAACAGGATAAACATTCTTAATAAACCTGATTCTTGCAGATAGAGCGAATGGTAACATAGCTCTGGCTGTAGCGTCATCGGGAATTGCTTCTACATTATTAGATGGAGGCTGTACAGCACATTCGGCATTGCAATTAAAATTAAACCTCGCTCACGACGAAAATCCAATTTGCAACATACGCAAGACGCTCTGGAAAGGCAAAAGTCTTGCAACATTCAAAGATAATAGTTTCGAATGAGTGCACCATGGCACATAAAAGAGCTTATGAAGCCTTGAACCGAGCAATGCAAGATCTCGGAGATCCTACCAAAATAATGGGAGGTACTGTCGTTTTACTCGCAGGAGATTTTCGTCAAACATTACCAATTATTTCACGAGGGACACCAGCGGATGAACTCGACGTGTGTTTAAAATCCATGCTTCTCCCACGGTCAGTTATGTGTCGCATGTTCTCGGGTAGGTACACCAAAAAATTTATACATTTATGCACGTAATGGGCAAACAAAAAATGTAGTATACCCGAAAGCACTACAGTAGTACTCAATGTATCTTTACTTCTTAAATGTTACTGTTTTACTGTTTAATAATTTATATTTATATGCAATGTGCTTCTTATATCTTACTTCATATTCTCATATGATAATGATGTTAATAATGTTGTTTATATTGATTTCTATGTTATTGTAAATGCTCTTTATTTGTTGAAAAATAAAATTGCCAATTAACAAACTTATTTTATAAATACTACATTTTATTTTTTTCCCTTGCCCTCAGTGAGTGAAGCCACTGGGTAATCAGCTAGTATTAGTATAAAATTGGGGGTTACCTGGTGCCAATTATGCCCTTTTCATTTTTTCAAAATTTTCTACTCTTGTAAGCTTTTTTCCCCTAATATGAAAAGATTTTAAAAAATCTACCCAGTGAACACAACAGGAAGTGAAATGCCTTTTTTCATAGTGGGATATTGCTATAAGTTTTTTGAGCATTTTGACAATGTGCTGTGGAATAATACTCGAGTATTAATATAGAGTATAGTATAGAGTATAGTAATGTTACAGTGTTCAATATAGAGGCCTGTTACAATGCAGTGACCTATTAATCTGCAGAAAATTGGGTGCTTTCAGTTCTGTATTTATTTCACCTGCAATATTCTTCTGCTTTGAAACTGTCAGAGACACCACTTTTGATATCTCCCATTCTCATTTAATTCCATTTATGTCAACCTCAGTTCAGAATTTTAGAAGAAAACTGGAGTTAATTTGATTTGCTGCTTGGTCCTAACAAAAACATTTAAGGATTACTTTTTTCCCCCCCACTGCATAAAGCATTAAGCTTATATTACATCACTTCAAATACCATGCTACCACAAATATGTAGTTTTTGGCTGAGGAACTTGTTTCCTATTTTATGTTATTGTCTTAGGGGAGAAGTCAATTCTATTTTCTTAGAATTATTTTCTCTAGACTATGTTCCTGTGTACTACACTTCAAGGTACATTCCCATGAAATTTCCCACTGGGAAATTTTTATGTCCTGTCTGTCCATGTCCATGCTCATGAATGTAGCTTCTGTGGTATGGTTTAGGTTAGAGCACTGGAGACTGTGTTTGATCCCAGGGATGGGTTGAGGGCAATGAGGTGGGTGTCCATGTCACACAGGGAAAAATCGAAGATCAGGGTATGACTGCAGATGATGGATGAGCTACAGCAAGAGCAGAATACTGATTTGTTGATACAGTATGCAAGTTAAGGGAAGAGAGAGAGATCCTTTACTAAGATCACAGGTGTATGAGTGCAACTGCATTGTTTAATGTGCAGGCGTATTAATGATTAGTATCTGAAGCTTTACTTATATATTTCTTGACACGTTGGCAAGTTACCTCCAAACGGTGCCTGTTGCCAGAAAGCTGACTGTTATTAAAACCTGGATATGAATGGGTAGAGCCCAGTTTCAGGCAGTCTGTGTTTCAAATGCTGTGTTTCTAGTTATTCAACATATAGTTCCAAGACCGTGGCACTTGAGGAAACTAAATCTGCTCATAAGCTAGTCATTGTCCTGGGCAAAAAAAAAATCCTGTCTATCCCCAGAAGCTCATTCCCTTCATATATAACCGCATGCATTAATCTTCATATAGCACTTAACAATCCATTTTGTGTCAGACCATTAAGCTATGAATAGGTATAGGGCACAATATTTACAGTTGAAAACAGAAGTTTCCATACACTTAGGGTGAATTCTTTAAAACGCACTTCACAAGCCTTCCACAGATGATATGCTAACAAACTAAATTTGGAATATCACTTAAGACATCTAATTTGTGCAGGGCATAAGGATTTTTTTCCAGCAATGTTCACAGGCAGAGTATATTGCTTTTTATTGACTGTTTTACAATTCCGGTGGGTCACAAGTTTATGTACACTTTGTTAATTTGTGGTAGCATTGTCTTTTGAGGCAAAGTTTTTGGATCACCTTCCACAAGCTTCTTACAATAAGTTGCTGAAATATTTGGCTTATTCCTCCAGATAGAACTGGTGTAACTGGGATAGGTGTCATAGGCCTCCTTGCCCTCCTATGCTTTTTAATTTCTGTGTACACATTTTCAGTTTGAGGTCAGGGCATTGTGATGGCCACTCCGATACCTTAACCTTGTTTGTTCTTGGATGTGTGCTTGTGGTCATTGTCCATTTGGAAGACCCATTTGCAATGGAGCTTCAGCTTCTTTGCTGAGCCCTTGAGATGTTGCTGCAGTATATCTTCATAATTTTTCTTCCTCATGATGCCATCCATTTTGTGAAGTGCACCAGTCCGCAGAGCACCCCCACAACATGATGCTTTTTGCTTGCTTGGCAAAGCATGCAGCTCTAATGACTCATGTACTACACAGCATTCACTGGAAGAAGACTTCCCATCATAAAAACTGGATTTTCTGAGCAATTGAAAGGAACAAAAAATTATAGCCTGGACACTTACACATGCCGGTATGCATAAGTGAAACTAAAAAATCGCTCCTGATTTTTGAACATGTTTAAAGCACTCACTGCTTTAGTTGCCCACACCCTGCGCCACGTCCAGGCCTGCTCTCCATTATTTGCCTTTCTGCTCTTTTTTGCGCAGGCAAAATTTATATTTGGCTTGTTCACCCTCCTCACTGTCCAGTGTGCAGGTGTTCAGTGTTCTAGGCAACATTTATGAAGACAAGAAGAGCCGTGTCCATACCTCCCTTTACTGGAAAGGGAACATTAGTTTGACCATGTTACTCATATCTTACAATAATTGAGTTTTATTGTTTTATTTATTGATTTGCAAACAACACAGAATTTAACAATGTTTCACAATTCGAAGTATTCTTATTTAATTATTATTGTTATATACACTTATTTACTTTTAAGATTATTTTTCTGAATCATTGTTAATTGACACTTCTTTGTACATAGTTAAATTGGTCCAATTTGTATGCACATTTTGTTATATAAAATCTTGAGCTCAGATGCAAGAGTTATTTATCCGTTAGTAATATCGTTTATCAGAAATCACTTTTTTTTATTATACTCCGTATCTGTGGCAAAAATCTTTGATCAGTCAGGCTCAAATTTTCTTTTATGAATTCTGGTTTTTGTGTGGAACGTTGCTTAGCATTACTTTGTACCTTTTTGTGCATACATAAGTTTTAGAAGTCTTTCCCCAGGTCTTCCTCCTTGTTTTTCTCTTAATGCCTTTCAAATGACCCCTCATTATGAATTTAGCCTTTCTTGAAAATATCTGTAGATTTGCCTGCTTTTTAGTTTACATGAGTTAATTTAATATGCTCACTTTTTAAGTTTGTTTTTGAGTTACCGTAGATACTCGCGTATTAGTCGATCTCGCAGATAAGTCGAGTGTATTGTTTAAGCTGAAAATTACGAAATTTGTTATGACCCGTGTATCAGTCGAGGGTAAAACTTGACAGCTATCAGAGATAGAGGGCGGCAGTCAGCTGTTAATGGTGACAAAACTCACTGTCACGTCACAGGCATTCCCTCTGTTCTTGGAGAAATGTTAGACTCGTCGACTCGGCAACTAATCCTTGCGTATGCGTGAGTTGTGAAATGTAAACAAATGTAAACAAAGGCAAGATGGCGGTGATATATCACAAGGGAGCAAAGCGAGTGCAGAAAAGAAAACACTCGGCAGACGATGTTTTGCACATTATCACTGAGTCGGATTCTGATTTTTCAGAAGCGGATTTAATTGACAGTGATCAGGTATCGAGCAAGAGAGTGAGAAGCTGGCATCAGCTGATCGGACACCAGCCGATGCCGCGCCAGCTGAACGCATTCGCACAGTCAGTGCACCTACGGCAAGGTTCGCGTGGGAGGAATACCCAGACATTGATCCGTGGGAGCCGAACTGGCTACCGGACTTCACAAGACAGCATGGCTTGCTGTTGGACACGACAGATCACCCGCTGCTGGACTACTTCAGGCTGCTCTCTCCTGATGCTGCTTTTCAGCTACTGTCAGACGAGACAAACAGGTAGGCAGAGAAATTTTTTGAATCGCAGGCTGCGCTTGCATCGCATTGATAGCGTGCGTTGCCTTGGTTCTTTTGATTCCAAATCTGGTTGCACGTGGCAGCTAATGGTATGTTTGTTATCCAAAACCTGCAAAAGCTAATGCTCAAATTCAAGTATTTCACAGTTTAAAGAATTATTTAATGAAATTAGAAAAAAAAATAGCTAATTAGCAATAGTATTGCTGGCTTATAATTATTTCAAAGACCATGGGAAACGGCAGATGACCGGTGACTTAACACCGTGAAGCGTTGTGTGTACAATGTCATTACCCAAATTCTATGGACAATTGTGTTGCCCTGCGGATAAGTCGACCTTGTTTTTTTGAATGAATTTTAAGGCATAAATTTTTCGACTTATACGTGAGTATCTATGGTAAGTTTCAGATTGTCCCATGTAGCAAAGACAACACAATTTAAATTTTCAGTTACTCAATTAAAAATAACAGAATAAAAGGGTAATCAGTTATAAATATGAACAGTAAAACAAATCAGCATTCTATTGTGGCATAATGCAGAATAACAATCATAAAAAAATATTATTGCATAGTGGTTAAAAAAGCTCATCATGCCTGTGTTTTGATGTCAAGTCAGTCTTCTGCTTTTCCCAGTTAAGTCTGAGTGTTGTGAATTCAGTGTTCTCTCCACAAATTTATAACCCAGGGGGTATAAAGTACGCCGGCTTCTTCTCCAACACTCTGCTGACTCTTGCAATGTCCACAAGTTCCTCTGTCTCAGAGATATTGAAGGTCGGGTTGTTTTAATGGTTATGGAAGGTCTGCTTCATATGACAAAGCATCTGTTCTTTGACGTTTGCATGTTTTTGGCTATAGCAAAATGGCAACAGCATTTACCAAGTCCATTGGTTTAGCCTCACAAGAGAGGATACACAAACGTAGCCCCTCCTCTCAGAAGGCAATGATAAGTTCAGAACAAGTTGTCCTGCAGTGATATAGTGGCTAAAGTAATGGACTGTAAACCTTACCTTTGCTGATTCAGTCCCCAGCACTTACTCAGTGTGTGACCCTAAATAAGTCACTTAAACTGTCTTGTGCTCGAACTGTAAAAAAAAATGAAATGAGCACAAACCGTTGAACAGTAGGTAATGGTGTCAACCACAGACTGACAGTCTACATGTATCTTATAATCAATTTAATGAAAAACAATAGTTAACTTTTATACTGTACATGCGTGGTTTTCAAGGAATGAAATGGGAAATTGCTGGGGAGGAGGTTAATATGAGCAGATCTGGAAGAGGAATCCCATTAGAGTTGACCCAGAAATTCCAAAGACAACATTCATATTCCATTAATTTACAAGAATGTTGTAGGTGTAAAGAAAGCCTCATAATTGCTTGGAAAAGCATGGCAAAGTGTGAGCTGAAAAATCATAACAGACCAGGACATTGAGGAAGAAATGTCTTGTTTAATTGTTTGTTTCACAGAACTTTGTTTTATTAAATTAGCCTTTTAAAAATTACTTCAAAATTAAATGAATTTTGAAAGGAGTTTCTCTATATTGGTTAAGCTCACTAACCACTAGAGGCAGCTGTGCATCTCCTTCAAGAAAGGCTTTTGCTACCAGCAACAAGAGTGCAGCACTAATGTGGGTATGAAACTGATGAAATGAGGTCGGTGGGGTATGTGGTGCTGGTTTGTGTGTAGTCTTCATTATCAATTGAAACACAGTAACATCCATTTTTGTAATCTTATCTTCCTTTTTGACTTTCCTGGTTTTCAATTTCTGATATATTTTTATATAGAGTATACTGTACTGTATATATTTTGTACAAAAACTGGAATGAGAGGCAGATGCATGATTGCTGTTGGCTGTGTGGAAACTGCCATTTGCTAGCCAAAAATGCATAACAGGCTTTTAGTAAATGACCACCCTATTCAACTTTTTGAAATTACATATTTTGTCTCATTTTACACAAATAAAATTTCAGAGATTATGTAGTCTGTCTTTTGTAAAGCTTGCTGCCATAGTAAGTAGCTTTCTAGAAGTGCAAATACTAAACATTTACTTTCATTACTCTTGACATAGTTGACAGTATGAAATTTGTTTTATATATCTTTCATATTAAGTGTTTATTTTATTAAATACAAACTGTTAATTTTAGAGTTTTGGCTATAAACATCGATTGCTTGTTTTTAGACTTGTTTTAACAAAAAGTTTTTGAAAAAATATGGCTTTATAACAATTTTCAGGCTACATTATGAATTACTTTTTTTTTTTTTTCTTTATTTTGGAGCAGTTCTGGACTTTTTCTTAAATTAGATTATATACAACTTTATTTGTACCGAGGTAGAAATTTGCCTTTTACAGAAGTTCTTTAAATAAATAAATAAATATGTAGATAAACAAGTAAATAAATATAATATATATACACACACACACACTTTAGTCTGAAAACACTAGAATGACTATGAAGCAAAAAAAAAAAATTTCAAAAGAATTAAAAATTCTGACTTGGCTGTCACAGTCACAGTGATGCATTATGTAGACATATTGCTGTTGGTATGAAGGAGCCCTGATCATGTTTCTTGACCTCTTCTGCTGAATAATTTGCTGGCTGTAAATCCTCAGTGTTGGTGTGTCACAGAGAGGATGGGCAGCACTGTTCACAACGACACTCTGTTTTATTTCAGTTCTGTCCTTCGCTACTACCTCCTGGGTGTCCAGAGTACATGCTATAACTGAGCTTGCCCTTTTAATTAACCTGTTGATTCGGTGGGCCTGTCTTGAAGTGATGTTACCAGCCCAGCACACCACACTATCCATCACCGAGTTATAGATGTGAAGGATGTCACTTCCCACAGTGAAGTGCAGTCTTCTAAGGAAAAAGTGCCTGCTTGTCCTTTCTTCTATAGTTCCTCCGTGTTCTGAGACCAGTCCAGCCTGTCATTAATGTGGACCCCCTTGTACTTGTAAGAGTGGACCACCTCTACATCTACTCTTTGAATAGGAACTGGACATAGAGGCTGTTTGGTGTGGTGAAAGTCTATAACCAGTTCATTGGTTTGGCTGATGTTTCTTTCTGTAATATGTTACAATCACAAGAAAGAGCCTCTAGAATTTGTGTGATGAAGGCTTCACTTCAGCAAGATGATGGGAGCCCAGATTTACAGGATTTAGATAGGAAACACTATAGTTGCACACAATGCATTAACTAAAGCATTCATGATGCTGTATGTAGATATTGTTGTAAGTGGATCTGTTGGTCAAGGAGGCCATATGGTGTTGTCATTTTTAACTTGCCATTATTGACAAAACTGAACACCAACTGTAGTAACAGAATAGTCTTCTTCTTTCGGCTGCTCCCGTTAGGGGTTGCCACAGCGGATCATCTCCTTCCATATCTTTCTGTCCTGTGCATCTTGTTCTGTTCCACCCATCACCTGCATGTCTTCGCTTACTACATCCATAAACCTTCTCTTAGGCCTTCCTCTTTTTCTCTTGCCTGGCAGCTCTGTCCTTAGCACCCTTCTCCCAATATACTCAGCATCTCTCCTCTGCACATGTCCAAACCAACACAATCTCGCCTCTCAGACTTTGTCTCCCAACCGTCCAACTTGAGCTGACTCTCTAATGTCCTGATTTCTAATCCTGTCCATCCTCGTCACACCCAATGCAAATCTTGGCATCTTTAACTCTGCCACCTCCAGCTGTATCTCCTGTGCCACTGTCTCCAACCCATATAACACAGCTGGTCTCACTACCATCCTGTAGACCTTCCCTTTCACTCTTGCTGGTACCCGTCTGTCACAAATCACTCCTGACACTCTTCTCCACCCATTCCACCCTGCCTGCACTCTTTTTCACCTCTCATCCACAATCCCCATTACTCTGTGCTGTTGATCCCAAGTATTTAAACTCCTCCACCTTCGCCAACTCTACTCCTTGCATCATCACCATTCCACTGACTTCTCTCTCATTCACACACATGTATTCTGTCTTGTTCCTACTGACCTTCATTCCTCTCCTCTCTAGAGCAGATCTCCACCTCTCCAGGGTCTCCTCAACCTGCTCCCTACTCTCGCTACAGATCACAATGTCATCAGCAGACATCACAGTCCACGGGGACTCCTGTCTAATCTCGTCTATCAACAGAATAGTGATGCATTTTATTTATTTGAAATATTGTAACAATGTGGGTACATGTGCTGAGGATTGAAATCACTGGTACAGTGTATCCGGAAAGTATTCACAGCGCATCACTTTTTCCACATTTTGTTACGTTACAGCCTTATTCCAAAATGGATTAAATTCATTTTTTTCCTCAGAAATCTACACACAACACCCCATAATGACAACGTGAAAAAAGTTTACTTGAGGTTTTTGCAAATTTATTAAAAATAAAAAAATCGAAAAAGCACATGTACATAAGTATTCATAGCCTTTGCCGTGAAGCTCCAAATTGAGCTCAGGTGCAACCTGTTTCCTCTGATCATCCTTGAGATGTTTCTGCAGCTTCATTGGAGTCCACCTGTGGTAAATTCAGTTGACTGGACATGATTTGGAAAGGCACACACCTGTCTATATAAGGTCCCACAGTTGACAGTTCATGTCAGAGCACAAACCAAGCATGAAGTCAAAGGAATTGTCTGTAGACCTCTGAGACAGGATTGTCTCGAGGCACAAATCTGGGGAAGGTTACAGAAAAATTTCTGCTGCTTTGAAGGTCCCAATGAGCACAGTGGCCTCCATCATCCGTAAGTGGAAGAAGTTCGAAACCACCAGGACTCTTCCTAGAGCTGGCCGGCCATCTAAACTGAGCGATCGGGGGAGAAGGGCCTTAGTCAGGGAGGTGACCAAGAACCCGATGGTCACTCTGTCAGAGCTCCAGAGGTCCTCTGTGGAGAGAGGTGAACCTTCCAGAAGGACAACCATCTCTGCAGCAATCCACCAATCAGGCCTGTATGGTAGAGTGGCCAGACGGAAGCCACTCCTTAGTAAAAGGCACATGGCAGCCCACCTGGAGTTTGCCAAAAGGCACCTGAAGGACTCTCAGATCATGAGAGAGAAAATTCTCTGGTCTGATGAGACAAAGATCGAACTCTTTGGTGTGAATGCCAGGCGTCACGTTTGGAGGAAACCAGGCACCGCTCATCACCAGGCCAATACCATCCCTACAGTGAAGCATGGTGGTGGCAGCATCATGCTGTGGGGATGTTTTTCAGCGGCAGGGACTGGGAGACTAGTCAGGATAAAGGGAAACACGACTGCAGCAATGTACATAGACCTCCTAGATGAAAACCTGCTCCAGAGCGCTCTTGACCTCAGGCTGGGGCGACGGTTCATCTTTTAACAGGACAACGACCCTAAACACACAGCCAAGATATCAACGGAGTGGCTTCAGGACAACTCTGTGAATGTCCTTGAGTGGCCCAGCCAGAGCCCAGACTTGAATCCGATTGAACATCTCTGGAGAGATCTTAAAATGGCTGTGCACTGATGCTTCCCATCCAACCTGATGGAGCTTGAGAGGTGCTGCAAAGAGGAATGGGCGAAACTGGCCAAAGATAGGTGTACCAAGCTTGTGGCATCATATTCAACAAGACTTGAGGCTGGAATTGCTGCCAAAGGGGCATCGACAAAGTATTGAGCAAAGGCTGTGAATACTTATGGACATGGGATTTCTCAGTTTTTTTTATTTTTAATAAATTTCCAAAAACCTCAAGTAAACATTTTTCATGTTGTCATTATGAGGTGTTGTGTGTAGAATTCTGAGGGGAAAAAAATGAATTTAATCCATTTTGAAATAAGGCTGTCACATAACAAAATGTGGAAAAAGTGATGTGCTGTGAATACTTTCCGGATGCACTGTAAGTTTGGGTGAGATGCCTTATGCAACACTGAGTGCTTCAGTCCCACTAACCCTGCTACTATTAGCCGAATTCCAACCCTCCTGAACCCCATCTCCGGTTAAGGCCACACGGGGCCCCTTTTTCTTTATACTCATTCTGCAGTCTCACTGACTTCCCAAAGTTAGGCCGCTCCTTTCCTGTCTTTTCTCTCATACTCACTCCTGCGCAATGTGCTGATCTGTTTCTGTTGCGCCGGTACTGCAGTCCATCAAATTCTTATTTCATCTGTCAGCTTTCCCACTCCTTTGAGTCAGGTCTGCTGCCTTTGTCTCTCATGCTCTTTGCCCCTGAAGCTAATTGCATTACTTTATTTGCCTAACACACTGCTTTTTCAGATAGCACACTTCTCGGCCACTGTGTAGCTAAATGGTCCTCTCAATTACCAGCGTGGTCATTAAAATATGTTCAGTATCTAAAATTTTCAGCCTAAAAGAGTCAAAGAAACAAGGAAAATATGTGGAAAATTTTTCCTGACAAATTCACATTTTCTTTGAGAAAAACACACTTCAGAATGTTCTTGAGGGCTAATAAATATTACTAGTTAAATGTACTTTCAACTGTGTGCAATGAATAGACAACATTGTGGATTCATGCGCTTTATAGAATTAGTGTTTGTGTCTGATTATTAAAGAAGTTCAGGAAAGCATTCAATGTGAACTTGTGCCGTGTGAAAATGCTGCACTTGTTAACCCAATAAACACATTTTTCTTAACTTGTTTTTACTGTAAATGCCATTTCACGCATGTTGAGTTCTAAGTTCGTGAAAAACATTGGGGTGAGTAAGCAATACATGCTTAGAAAGATTTGATGAGACAAGTATTATCACACCATTTGCAAACAGGTGCTGTATCTTCAGGTTCAACTTTTTCATTTGCCTTTTAAGCAAAGTATTACCATAAATCATTTTGAATGACCTGTTTATTAACAAATTGGGGATGGTCCGCACTATCAACCATTTCCATCTTTTTTTTTTTTTTTTTGTATAACTTACGACCTACAGTATGTAACCAAGCTCGGAAAGCATAATTCGGTTTTCTGCTAGTCACACAGACGCGGTTCATAGAATATGGCATTCCTGTTCTGTGCTCTCTGCGCCTTTTTTAAGACACAGAGCTTACTATTCAGCAAAGGTAGTGTAAAGCATTTACAGTCACAATTTCATTTAATAAGATTTGAATATGAATTTTGCATATTTCCAGGATAGAACCATTTTAAAAATTTGGTAGTTTGATAGATCGATAGATACTTTATTAATCCCAAGGGGAAATTCATATACAGTACTCCAGCAGCAGCATACTGATACAAAAACAATATTAAAGAGTAATAAAAATGCAGGTAAAAACAGACAATAACTTTGAATAATGTTAACGTTTACAACCCGGGTGGAGTTGAAGAGTCGCATAGTTTGGGGGAGGAACAATCTCCTCAGTCTATCAGTGAAGCAGGACGGTGACAGCAGTCTGTCGCTGAAGCTGCTCCTCTGTCTGGAGAGGATCCTGTTTAGTGGATGCATTATGAATGTTTGGTACTTTTTTTATTAGACAGTACTTTATTTGTCCCCATGGGGAAATTTTGGCTCTTTACAGAAGCTTTTTAAATAAATTAATTACACACACATTATGTTCTGAACACACGCCAGAATGACTATAAAGCAAGAAAATTATTAAGAAAGAAAACTTCTAACTTGTCAGTCACAGTCAAGTGTTGTAAAGGCATGTTTCCGTTGGTATAAAGGAGTCCCAGTCATGTTTCTTGACACGATTCTGTTGAATAGTTTGTTGGCTGAGAGTACTCCGTGGTAGAGTGTCAGAAAGAGGATGTGCTGCATTGTTCATAACAGCACTGTTTTCTTTTTTTTATTCTCTCTTTTTTGCTTTGACCTCCAGGGGGTCCAGAATGCGTCCCATGACTGATCCTGCCCTTTTAATTAGTTTGTTGAATTGATGGGCGTCTCTTGAAGTGATGTTATCAGCCTGCCACACCACAGAGTTGTAGAAGATGTGAAGGATGTCATTTCTCACATTAAATGAATGCAGTCTCCTAAGGAAAGGGAGTCAGCCCTCCCCTTTGTTGTATAGTTCCTCTGTTTTGTGACACCAGTAGAACCTGTCATTCATTTGTACTTGAAGAAGTGGACCACCTCTGTATCCACTTCTTGAATAGTGACCAGACATAGAAGCTCTTCGGTGTAGTGTGCCACGCAACACTACATTGTATACATTATGTGCTACAGGAAATTGTGTTTCTTTTTGGACAAGTGGGCACAACTTTGGTCCCAACAATAAGTTGTCATCTGAATTTTGCTGTATTGTTGCAGTGTGGATTGACTTTGTAGGTGTTTCACTGTTTTTCCTTCAGGAACAGCTGTTGAATGAGTAAAAGACGAAAATATTCAAAATATACCAGTTGAAGCAACTCTCTCAAGGGGAATTTGGAACAGTAAACTAATCTGTACTTAAAGTTGTGCAGAATATTTCATGTTTTCAAATATATTAATTTGAAAATTTGCCAGTACTTTTTAAATTTCATAACCTTGCCCAGCATCCTGTATTTGTGTAATCTCAATGAAATTTGAACTTTTATAACAAATGTCTTCGAAGAATAAGTGTACCAAATTTAAACAAAATCAGTTCTAAATGAGCCAAGTTGGTTTATGCCTCTTTTTTTTTTTTTTTTTTTGCATTATATGTGAGTGCACCTAAAAAGTGGCCAAGTCGTAGTCTAGACTGCCTACGTGAAAGTTGTCAAACTATCTTCATTACCTCTAATTGATGATATTTTATTGAGTTATATGCACCCACAAAATACAGGGTACACACTGATAAAGGAAGATACAATCAGGCATAAAGTTTTGTTGAAGTCAAGAATTTTGTTTTTAGGTAAGAAATTTGTTATAAACAGTATATAAGAAAGTTTTTCTTGCATGGTACAAGAGGCTGTGCGGCACATGGTAAACATGGTCTGGTTAAATGCCAGATATAACTTGCCAAAAAAATAGGTACATTATAAAAACTTCACCCTTTTTCTTTGCTTATTCAAAAACAGATTTAAAATTTCTTTAACTTCCATGTTACAAAGGGAAATACTTCATATAATTTAAGGGATCAAGAATTTTCCATTCTGGCAGTGTGTATCTTTAATAAATCTAATTGATTACACATGCAGTCCAAGAAAACTATTAGTATGTAGCAGGGGGGCTTACCTATCCCTGCTACATTGAGTTATGTGCACAGTTTTAAACAGTGTGACGTTGCAGAGGCACCCCTGCTTGTTTATTACAGTCCTACCTGTGGTCAAAATTGTAGGTAATTTGCCAAGAATAAACTAAGGCTCATTACAATTAATTAGGCAGTGATAATAGTAATTGACACAGTGGACTTTTTAAATCTCTAGGCTTCTGGTTCAGTGGTTACTCCTAACTTGCTGACTCTGGGGAAGTCACTTAAAAAGCCTTTAATCCAAATGTAAAAAAAAATTAAATAACATAATTGTAACTAACACAGACTTTGTAAGGCGCCCTGGATTAAGAAATTAGCCAAATATGCAGTAATAATTAACAGATAATTGTTGTTTGACTACAGCATAAATCTTTTCACAAAGTACTTCTCTTAGGGCTATATATACAGTATTTTTATATACATACTGAGTGTTATTTCAACTGCATTATATTTTGTTTCATTTTCTATGTTTGTTATTTTTCCACACTATGTAATGTAACATTCTGTGACTCTCTTAATTTATGTGTGGGTCATGGAAGGTTGGAGCCAGTCTTTGCAGCATTGGGCACAAAGCAGAAGGCAGCCTTAGATGGGCCAAGTTACACGAGACCAATGTAAAATCACCAGTTAACTTTTGGGATGCTGGAGAAAAACCAGAATAGCCTGATGAAAATGAACCCAGAAATGGGGATGTGTACACTCCAAAGGAACAATGACTGAACCCTGGGTATGTGAGGAAGCAGCCCTAATCACTGCCCCAACGTGCCAATATTTGTAATCACTGTATGATGCACTAACCTCATAGGTGCAAATGCACTTAAGAATACATTGAACTGAATTAACCATTTGTGTAATGAATATGTGTTCTACCAATAATTGGTTATAATAAATTCAGTTTATTTTTTGTATGAAACTCTTCACTGAGCATAGGCCCTGAGTGCTGTAAAAGTACAATGGCAAAATACTGTTACAAGTTTTATAAATTTACAAATTGCCTAATGCACTTAAATGTACAGATTAATTAAAATATTCTGTCAAACAAAGTAATTGCAAGCTGAATGACATAAAGTGATCCTAATGATATATGTCTTTTAATATTGGCATTCCTAGAGAAAACAAACCTCCAGTGGCTCCACACTCAATTGTAGCACAAAGTCAGACACAGTGATCATGTCAGAGTTGTGCACCCAGGGTTTGACATTTAACAGCTACCAGGTTGCCATTGGCAACCATTTTAAGACCACTGGCAGCCATTTTTTTGGCCCAACTTGGCAAAGAATGTCAACCACTTCAGTGATGCATTGGTTTTCAATAATGGATCAGAACTGGTCAGTTTTTGTCCATAATGGGCAATTGGCAAACATTTTAATCACTAATTGGTTTTATTGTTAAAATAAAACATAAGCTACACTCATGTGCACTGCATGGCTTTACTTTGTGGGTAAAGTAAAGTTAAAAAAGCAGTTTAAAGACTGGCCATTGTGCAAGTGTGTGTGAGCTGGCTGTGCATGTAACAGCAACTGTAAATTTTTGGCGAGACAAACACAGACCCATGGCTGCTACATTTTTTGCTGTGCGGGAGTATGTTAAAGTATATAACTATGAATTCTGTAAGACATTTATGATAATACAGAAAATTATGCTGATTTTCAATAAGTATATGAGTAAAATATTATTCCTATGACACATCTGTTCACTTCTTTTTGATGGTTTCTTTAAAGTACTGCAATGCTGATAAAATTCTATTATAAATTATTAGATAGGACTTCATTTGTCCCCAGGGGGAAATTTGGCTTTTTACAGAAGCACTTTTAATAAATACATATAGTGCATGTGTATATATTTATCTATGTTCTGAACACACACCAGGCTGACTAAAAAGGAAGAAAAATTTAAAACGAAAGCAAAAAAGACTTCTGACTTGTCAGTCCCAGTCCCAGTGATGCACTATGCAGACGTATTGCTTTTTGGTATGAAGGAGCCCCAGGCGTGTTTCTTGACCTACTTTTGCTCAGTAATTTGTTGGCTGATGGTCCTCCGTGTTAATGTGTCATAGAGAAGATGTGCAGCATTGTTCATTACTAAAACAATATGTTTTGTTAGTAATAATTATCTTTTTATTTTTTGTACGTGAATCAATATTATGAAAACCTGGTAAAGGAACATGTAAGAGAAATGCCACTGAATCTTTTAGAAAAAGGATGTAAAACCGAATGTAAGCAGATAGAAATGATGTGCACATGTGTCTGCTGTTATATATATATTTTTTTACATTAAAATATGCAAAATATTTTCAATCCCATAGCTTTTACTATATAGTTTTTGCATATATAGTATGTATAATTACTCTATTAAAATATATAATGTATTTTATTAAAAATATTTAAATTACTAAAAAGTTACTGCAACATATAAGGTGTCTCTATGCTGTTGCTTATGTTGGGGGTAAAACTGGGGATTTATGCCAGAAGTAGGAATTTTTTTTTTCATTTTCTTTGGTTTCATGGTTGGCTTACTGAGTCCAACTTTTGAAGTTTAGGCTTGCTTAAGCAGTTCAGTTTCATTTGCTGGTGCAGAGTATTAAATCAAAAAAGATTATAAAATGGATTGCAGAATGGAATCATAGGCAGAGCACTTTAAGTAAATGAAGGACATATGCCATAGCTTCTTGAAGTAAGACTTTTAAAAATAACCATCTTGCATTTCAAACTTTATAATTAAGAAGTGTTTTAGCAGTGAAAACATTTTTAAACAATTACTCACTAAACTGAATTTATACATCTCCAATCCTTATAGACTAGGTTTGGACAAACCATGTGACACAAGAAATAAGGGCACACAGAGCCACTGACCAAGGAGGAGGTGCAGGACCAAGCTTTATGGAGAAGATTCATCAAGCACATCGATGCAGAAATGGGGAAAAAAATGAAAGGAAGAGGAATATTAATTATACTTAAGTGAAATATGCTAGCAATATAAAACATGAGGGATCCTCCTAACAGCAGCTGATAAACCTCGCTTTTGCCCAAATCAGTTGAGTTACAGTTCTCATCCACCTCCACTGCCACAGAGACCAACTTGGCTATCTATAACAAGTCAGACATCTTGTTGGCTGCTAGCTACAAATGTAAACAACTTCAATTATGTAAGAGTTACGTGCAAGTTCTCCACATTATTTAATCAAAGTACATAAGAAATGTTTTGATCACCTAGAAAATAAGTCTCACGGCTGCTTTGCTGTTTTTTGCACTTCTTGGAAACAAGTTGAATCGAGCAGTAGCTAAATACAATGATACAAAACATTTGATAAATTAAAATGAGAGATATAGTCTAGGTAGTGCAACATCAGTCAGGAAATATGGGAAATTAAAATGGCTATGTTGCATTGAAACTTTAGTGGCTATAGTGATATACATCATGGATTTTGCAAAAAAAAAAATCCAAGTATCAAACACCATAGTTTTTCATTATTCATCTGTACTAAACATTAATGTGTAACTGCATTTAGCATGGGTGGAGACTTTTCTTGAATAAATTTTCAGTTTTTGTCAGCAGTGGTTAAATGAGTAATGCTTTCAGAAGTGAAAAGATGGAAGGACATTTGTGTGCTTTGTAATAGCAGCTTAATAATATATTCTTCTTACAAAATATAAGAATAGCAGCGGGGGAGCTTGGGGATTTTACTGTGCTTTGATTGCAAATCATAATTGTTTCTGTAATTTCTGATTATATTTTAAACATTCTTTTAAAGTTCTTTATTTAGTTTCACTGAAGCTTATGTTTGACTGTCATATTATAACACTTCTAATGTACATCTTTCTATATAGAAAATGAACTTTCTGCGCCTGACCATGACGATGTGTAATGTTGTCCAGCAGCCACAAGAGAGCGAGAGCAAAGACAACAAGAACCACAAAGAAAGGCAATCTGAAGGGCTAGGTCACACGGGTGTCGAACTCCGTGCCTGGAGGGATGCAGTGGCTGCAGGTTTTCATTCTAACCCTTTTCCTAATCGGTGACCAGTTTTCATTGCTAATTAAATTCTTTTTCCCTTCATGTTAATAGCCCTGTTTATAAGGATTCTGTCCTCAGAATTGATTCTTTACTTCATTACAGCCAAACAGAAATGAGACATGAAACAAGCCAACAGATGACCAGCTAAATTGGGTCTTCAAACGCCAACCAATTTCACTCCAATCACTTTCTTAATGAGAAGCCAATTTGTGCTGGTAATTAAACCCATTTTCCATGGCTTGTTGCTGCTCTCATTCTACCACAGCAGACATTTCCAAAACTGTTTTGTGTGGTGGACACAGATGAGCTGGTCACGTGGTGGCTTGTTTCGTGTCTCATTATTGTTTGGCTGCTAATGAAGAAGATGGTTAGAATGAAAACCTGCAGCCACTGTGGCCCTCCAGGACCGGGGTTTGTTCAATTGACATTCTAGCCCACGGGTGTCAAAGGCAACAACAGGCACAAAGAAACCGGGATAGAAGGGCTAGCATAGCCTGTGAACACAGGTTCCTAAATGCATGATGTGATCAAAACAGATGGGCTAACCACTGTATCTGTTTTATTAAACGGTCAACTCACCGTGCTAGTTTTGGAATACAAAAAAAGAGTTGATACAAAATTTATCTCCTAGGGATCAAGTCAGCATAAATTAAAAATGCCAGTAAGAGTCACAAAATATCAATATTAAATGATAGCACAAGGAAAAACAGAAAATATTAAATAAACAGCTACAAAAAGTGTGCCTCCCCCAGCCCTTACTCCATAAGGCTTATCCTATTCTGTTAAAAGAAATAAATAAATAATAATCCCGTTTGGAAAATCTTTAAGGCAGGTCAGCACAAAAGCATTTGTAGGAATGCTGTTCAAGTGCTTAACTGGGCTTCCCTGTCTCTGAATCTCCTCATGTATTGCGCCAACTCACTGTATGTTTAGCTCCTAGCCAGCCTAGCAACCCATTCAGCATTTATCAAAAGTACTGTCAGGTAAAAATGACATATACTGTATGTGTATGTGTTTTGTATCAGCCCTTCCAGTTTATGCAAGGCTGCAGTAGCATTTAAACTGAATAAATACATTTAAACCCAGTAGCCTGAAAAATAACTTTTCAGGCTTGATGACAAATTATTTTCTGTATAGTAAGAGGTAACACTGCACATAATGTTGTTGTATTTTACTGGTATTTCATGTTGCATCATCTTTTTGAATGCATGTACATCGAAAGTAGTGATTATTTAAGCATGCATTTCATTCAGTCAGTGGTTTCAGATATAATTGCACTTTAGATTGACATGCCCTCTTGTAATGCCTACAGCAAGAAAGTCATTAACCACTTAGCAACCATATTACATAAACAATTTTATACCATATTCTAGGTATTAGTTATGCAAAGATTTCTTGATGAAAAGATGTTGGCATTCACTATTAGTACAACTACAGCAAATAACATAGTAGATGCCAGTGTTTGTACTTTACCAAAGAGAAACGCAAGCTTCTGCCTAGCAGCACTAGCATGTCTTTCTTTAATTTTGTGAACACACAATATTATAACAAAACACACCTCGGTCAGACAAATAAGAGCAAGATATGCTTTATAAACAACCCAAAAACAACTGATATATTTTCATAGCACAGGTTTAAGGCCTGGTAGTAGTGCTGGGAGGTATACCGTTTCATACCGAAAACCGTTTATTATTTTTGTTATGATATGAATTTTTCTTATACCGCAATACCGGTTTAAATAGCCTAAACAATGTTCAGAACGTGGCGCAGCGGGAAACTGTTTAAGGAGGGACCTTTTTCACTGATACACCGCTAAACATGCATGCAACGGAGTACATGTGTTATTGGAGGTATTGCGCGGTCAAAATGGACAGAGAACATTCTGAAACTGAAGCGGTAGCAGATGATAAAGTTGAACATGATGACACAGAAGAACTTTTGCCAAAAAAAGGAACCATGTCTGTTGTTTTGAGATACTTTGGCTTTAAAAGGTCGGACGTGGACCAAACAACTATTTACTGCAAATGCTGTCGAGCTAAAGTTGTCACCAGAGGCGGCATCACGAGCAATTTGCTGCACCACCTTAGCCGCAAACATGCTTTGGAGTACCATGAATGTACAGTATGGAACTAAGATTGACACCCTCCACGTCCTCGGGTAAAACTGAAACAGCTGGAGGACACTTGAGTCAGATGTTTGCTAGTGGTACCGGATATGACCAAAAAAGCAAGCGGTGGATCTAGATCACCAACGCTCTTACAATCCATATAGCTAACGTGTCAGTGGACAGAGATTAACATTAACAGAAAGTGTAGTTGATTTACAAAAAATATTTACTATTTATTCCTTTTCTAAGACATGTTCAGTGCAATACAACTTTTGACAAGCACCTCAGGATATTTTACTAAGTCTAAATGCCTCTTTGGATGGTTGAGAATATGTTGTCAAAATTATAGTTTAAGTTGTTTGCAAAATTTGTTCAATAAAAAAGGTTCTATATTTTGATTGCAACTGTCAGGCAATGTGATTCCTTCTCTTCATTAGTGCCACGCCCTTGAAAACTATCACTTTATGGGGCAATGCAAACCTGTATTAATACTTGTGTGCACATTAAAATGTTTTTTTGTACAATTATCATGACAGTGGAATAGGTTATTCTTAGCCAGTCTACTGCAGTAATTGAAGTGGGAAATGTGGTTAACATCCACTCATGCATGGGGAAAAAATACCTTTGAATACCATGAAACTGGTATAATTTTGAAGAATACCATGATATAGAATTTTGGTCATACCGCCCAGCTGTACCTGGTAGTTATTAATTTAAATTTAAATGGTGGGAGAAAAACATTGAAAACAAAGAATATCAAAAGAGCTACAGAATTTGCAGATGGAAACTGATTTTTTTGTTTGTGTAATCTGCAATGAAACTGGCACTGAATAACTACAAACCACAGTGCTAAGCACCAATGCAAATCCCTGGTGCCTCATGTATTCATAAATGTGGTTTTACTACATTATAGGAGAGCAAGTTAACCTCCTTAAGTACATGATACATAGACTTCAGCAGGTGCAAAAGCATTTCCTGATATTCAGGGTGAGGCAGAAAGGACAGACATTTTTTACAAAATCACAAAATCGTTATTTTTTTCTTACAAAGAAATTTATTGAAAGATTTAAGTTCATATTGAAATAGCATTTGACAGAAAACATCATCTCCCATGTGGTGTCTGTTATCACTGATGCATTTCTGAAGGCGTTCATGGAAGTTGGCCTCCACTCTTTTCAACATCGCTCTGTCGATTTGGGCGACTTCCACGCAAATGGCTTCCTTCAGTTCCTCCAATGTACGGGGCTTATGCTCGTATACATGTGCCTTGAGGTGACCCCACAAGAAATAATCGCACATGGATAAGTCAGGGGACCAAGGAGGCCAATGAATGTCACCAAACTTGGAAATGAGGTGACCAGGGAAGAGAGGGTGAATAACATCCATTGATGCACTAGCTGTGTGGGCTGTCGCCCCATCCTGTTGAAACCACACACGCCGGATGGGAATACATTTTCGTCGTAATTCAGGTAAAAAGTTGTGTATCATCTCGAAGTAGTGCTCCGAACCATTACTGAGGCCAAGTTCAGAAGAATGCTTCCGAGCAGATCGACTTGGACTGCGCAACAGGGCTAATTGTACGCTTTCCACATTTTCAGGGGTACGTGCCATTCGTATAACCCCCGGCGGTCTTTTGTTCATTAGTGTACCTCGTGTACGAAGTGCTTTAACCCAACGTAGGATAGTGTTACGAGCGGGAACAACTTTATTTCTGTGGATATTGAAATGGCAACGAAACTCACGCTGAACTGCGGTAATAGATTGGTTGTTCTTGACAAAACAGTCGTACGCAAAAACGCGGTGTTGTATCGTTCACGGCTCCATGGCTTAAACTAAAGAGAAAATAAAAAAAATGCTAAGACTTCGCGAACCTAACGCCACCTACCACACGTCTGTCAATCCACCTAGTGGTGAGTTCTAGCCATTTCAAAGACGTCCGTCCTTTCTGCCTCACCCTGTAAATACTAGGTGTTTTTACTTATGAATGCAATAATAGTTTGTGTTATGGTTGTGAAAATTGTTTGCTCTTCACAGTTTGCTTTAAAGTTAATTGTCCATGAAATTCTGGCCATTATTAAACCTTATTGAGAATTCTATAGTTTCACCTCTGTAGTGTGATAGTGGAATATGTGAGTTGTTTAAAATATTTGAAGTGATTAAAATTTAACATATTGTTTGTCTTGATTGTTCTTTCATTAGTCACATGTAGAACAGTGGCTAGGTGGTTAAGTGATTAAATATGTAATGCTTTTGATGCCCAGATGTAGCTGTGGCTGAGGGAAAGCTATGAACTTTCTCCTGTCTGAGATAACGTATTTAAGGCTAGGTTATAGAAAAATGATAGTTAACAAATAATCATGCACACAGGCTAGCATTTTATCCATCAAAGTGCTCATTAATGGTCTGCTGCTCAGAAGAATTTGGTAGCAGATATTCAGCTCTCTTGATCTAATAAAAGTGCAGCTTTTTTCCTCTCACTCACATCATCACCAAAAGCCAACATAGCACAAGACACAGCTGTTTCCTGTCCCTCTACATGTTTATCAACTCAACATTCAGGTTGAACTGAACATCACTCTGGATAATATTCTTAAAGTGGTTGTACTGCTGTAGACTCTCACCGCGTGCCATCTTAATTTACACATTTGCACTGTGAGGTTCAATGCATATGTTGCCGGAACGAAAGAAGGAACGTGGGCTTTTGCACTGTGAAAACGGGAGACTAGCTTGTTTGCCCAGTGTCTTGTGTTTATCGATTTTATATGACAGAATAGAATAAGCAAAAAGACAGGCTAAGATTGCTGAACTCTACATTCCTGGAAAGCATTTGTAAAACCGCTAACACTGTCCGAGAGCACGTTAAATCACTGCCAAAATGAGGTGAGCTCATGATTCTTGTAACACATTAGGAACTTTGAATCTGTTCTGAAAAGGTGTCAGAGAGTCATATTTTCTGTCATTCCCTGCAAATTCATGTAATTTGACATCTTGAAGGTAACAAGATGCACCATACTGCAGTTATTCGTGACATGCTCTCTGATTTGGAACTCATGTAGTGTTATGATTGCCTAATTCAAAGATGTACTGTAAGTGTCTTGAGAGTGAGAGGAGGGGTTAGGTGAATAGTGTTTGCCCTGAGCTTATTCATTTCATAATTGATCCTTTTAACTGTACAACCTTTTGGTAGCTGGAAGCACCTGAAACATAAAACTGCCTTTGATTTTGAATTGGTATCATTAAGACATAACACTACACACATGACATCCCTAATAAGGCATTACTAGTTTGCCCTAGTGCATAACTGTCCCTGATATAAACGCCACCAAGGGGTGACCTGTTGTTTTAATGGTTTTACTAATCCAGGAGAGTGAGTTTGAGTTCTGGATCAGTTGTTGGTGTAAATTTTATATAGTCTCGGTACAACTCAATAGGTTTTCTTTCTGAATTGTCTTGTTTGTCCTTCAGTATCCCACAAACATGCAGGTTAGGCTAACTGAAAACTGCAAATTAGCCTTAAGAATGTTTCTACTAGCTTTTGCTTGATGAAGTTAAAAAAAAATATGTAGAGCACTCTCATGTTTAATTTATTCAAAAACTACACTTAGTTTAAATTTCTTGTTGGCCTTTGTTATCCATCCATCCATTATCCAACCCACTATATCCTAACTACAGGGTCACAGGGGTCTGCTGGAACCAATCCCAGCCAACACCGTGCGCAAGGCAGGAAACAAACCCTGGGCAGGGCACCAGCCCACCGCAGGGTGCGCGCACACACACACACACACACACACACACACACTAGGGACAATTTAGAATCGCCAATGCACCTAACCTGCATGTCTTTGGACTGTGGGAGGATACCCACGCAGACATGGGGAAGAACATGCAAGCTCCACGCATGGAGGACCTGGGAAGCGAACCCGGGTCTCCTAACTGCGAGGCAGCAGCGCTATCCACTGCACCACCGTGCCCCTTTTCCATCCATCCATCCATCCTAATTTATTTTATTTTTTGTGTTTTAGTTTCTATAAATTCTTATGCATATGCTCCTAAAATTCATTTTTGATGGGTCACTGTAGGTGTAATTGTTTAATGCTTACAAGTGTTTTTAATGAATGGAATCAACAATCAGACATATGCGGTTCCTGGTAGAGTGGGCTGTGGTGAGTATTGCCTTCCAGATCATTGTTCTGCTGCCTGTATTTGGCAAGAATTTTGTACAAGTGAAATGCTTTTCATAGTTTTGTACTCTGTGGCTTCATTTACTCATTGAAATATTCAGTTACAGACACCCTAAACATCCCCAAAGTTCTGAGAGTCTCCTAAAAATCAATATGCCTTCCTCGATATCCCAAAAGTGATTTAAGACCTCTCAGAAATCTCCCTTTTCTGCGACCAGATTTTTCTATTGGCGATAATTCCCACTTTGTAGTATACTGTATTCCTTTCCATATTGTTTATTTTCATCAGTCTATCCTGTTATTTGTTATGTGATGTTTTGAAGATTCTAATTTCATTCAATTTCAGTACCTTTCTTGTTAGAAATTTGAAATATGTATTCTAAGGTAGCATGTCATTTATACTGTATGTTTTAAACAGAAGGGAGCTGCATACCACCACTTGTAGTGCTTTTTGGTCTTGAGCTAAGCAAGTGCTATATCAGAAAGTGATGCAGTTATTTAATCAGGTGTGCATAGGTAGAGTGAGAGAGAGAGAAACATCAAATCTTTCTGGAAACATCTGAGATAGTAAAAGTATTGATGAGTCTTCTTGATAATAGCCAAGATGAAGTTTGCCCATTTCAAGCTGTCAGTCATCAGGTCTTCCAGAGACTTAAAACTTCTGACCCCACATCATCCCTCCAAAGCAGTGTATTTCCTGCTTCCTTTACAATTGGCTCCTTGGTTTTGCTGATGTCAAGTCATATGCTGTGTTGCCCTGAAACTCAGTTCAAAGAAATTTGGTTAAACCTGCCTCAGGAGCTGCTCATCCAATTTCACTCTGCAGTAATCCAGTCTGTTCTCTGTTCATCTATCACAGTCTGGTTTGGCTCAGCCACAAAACAGGACAGGAACAGACTTCAACGGACAGTCAGGATTGCAGAAAAAATCATTGGTGTTGATCTGCCCTCCATTCAAGACTTATACAGATCTCGAGTCAGGAAACGGGCAGAAAACATCATTGCAGACCCATCACACCCTGGTTACAACCTTTTTCAACTTCTTCCCTCTGGTAGGCGCTACAGAGCACTGTACGCCAAAACTACCAGACATGTGAACAGTTTCTTTCCTCAGGCCATCACTCTCATGAACACTTAAGTCAATCTCACAGCATCAGGGACAATACTAGGTAAAACCGGAGTCCAATTCCTTGTATGTGTACATATACTTGGCCAATAAAGCTGATTCTGATTCTGAGATCATGCTCTATGGAGTTTGTTTCAGTGTAGTGTCTTTGCCTGTGTGGGTTGTTCTCCAGGTAATTTCCTTTTCCTCCCAGTCCCATGTCTTAATTTGTGTATGAACGAATGTGGATGTGGCAGTAACTGCAGAGTGTGCTTTGAGATGCTTTGTTGTTCTCTCCAGGATTGTTTCCCCACCATGCATCTAATTTTCCTCATGGTAAGCTTTGTCCCCCCAGCAAACTTCTGTTTCAGTAAATTCAGAAATGGTTGTGCGGAAAGTCAAATTAAAGTGTTGTAAGCGATTTACATAAATGCACTTTTTTCAAAATGTATATTGCTTGTGCACAGAGTTAATCTATAATAATAAAAGGCAAAGTCCTCACTGACTGACTCACTCACTCACTCACTGACTGACTCATCACTAATTCTCCAACTTCCCGTGTAGGTGGAAGGCTGAAATTTGGCAGGCTCATTCCTTACAGCTTACTTACAAAAGTTAGGCAGGTTTCATTTCGAAATTCAAAGCGTAATGGTCATAACTGGAACATATTTTTTGTCCATACACTGTAATGGAGGAGGCGGAGTCACGTATCGCGTCATCACGCCTCCTACGTAATCACGTGAACTAAAAACAAGGAACACATTTACAGCACGAGTCACACGCGGGAACGAAGGTAAATGACGTTAATTTTTGACTGTCTTTTAATACTGTGTAAGCATACATATTAACACATGTGCAATTAAACGTGTGCATTTACGGGGTGATTTCTCAGGCTTAAAAGCTCACCTTTTATCAAACGCGGGAACAAAGGTAGCTGACGTTGTTCACTGTCTTTTAATACTGTGTAACCATACATATTAACACATGTCCAATTAAACGTGTGCATTTACGCGGTGATTTCTCAGGCTTAAAAGCTCGCCTTTTACTAAAAAGGTAAATGCAAAACTATTTTCAGTCAGTTTATTGAAACGCTCCCGTTAAGGATTGCAATAACATATTCGCGAGATAAAACAACGAAGTAGGGGGAAATGGAGGAACAGCCGCAAACAGCGAAGACCAAAAAATGTATTAAACAATTGAGAACGGAGCGAGTTAAGCATACAAGCATGTTCATAAGGGAAACAAAGCACGGTGTAAAACGTAAGTTTAAATTAACTTTATAGAAACGCTCCCGCTGCGGATTGCAATAACATATTCGCGAGATAAAAGTTTAATGACAAGACACGAGGTATAAACGAACCACACGCCGTGGCGCAACGTTAGGGGCAACAGTTTCAACCATTCTATGATCTGCTTCTCGCAACTGAAAGACGGCACATGGCGGATGTTAGCCGACTTGCTGACCGCAACGTTAGGGGCTTCAAGTATGGCGCTGACGCCACATCTCAGTGCCAACACTTTGCAGACTGTACTTAAAAGACACGCCCTCCTCACTGGACAGTTAAAAACACCAATCAAACTAACGATGACATCAAGTATTACCCAATCAAAAGTAGGAAAGGAGGCATCTTCATAAAATGCGTGTGGGATGATTTGCATGAGACGCTGCTTTAAAAAAAAAATGATAAAAAAAATACGGGATAAATCCCGTCCAGTATTGATTCAAAACGGGACGCGCAATTTCATTCTCAAACGCGGCACGATTCCGTATTTTAAAGGACGGGTGGCAACCCTACAGTGCCAGGTAACCACCCATACAATCACATTGTGATTCAGACTAGGAATGCAATGAATGTAATTACCCCGATCTACATACAAGGCGAAAGTCTTGCAACATTCAAAGATGATGGTTTGGGATAAGTACACCATACAACATAAAAGAGCTTATGAAGCCTTGAACCGAAAAAAGCAACATCTCAGAGATCTTAAAAAAAAAAAAAAAATAGGAGGTAATGTCGTTTTACTCGCTGTACATTTTAGTCAAACATTACCAGTTATTCCACGAGGGAGACCAGCAGATGAACTCAACGCGTGTTTAAAATCCATGCTTCTCCCACGCTCTGTTATATGTCGCGTGTTCTCGGGTAGGTGCACCAAAAAATTTATACATTTAAGCATGTAATGGGCAAACAAAAAATGAGGTATACCCGAAGGCACTGCAGTAGTACTTAATGTAACTTCTTAAATTTTAATGTTTTACTGTTTAATAATTTATACGCTTCTTATATGTTGTTCAAATTCTTTTATCAAAATACCACTGACAGCGCAATGCACGATAACATGGAGTGAATACACCATACGCATCCGCCCACGGCTGCCCTGCTGTGCGCAGATAGGAGTTGATTCTACAATAAAATAAAATAAAGATAAAAAGAGTAAAACGATCATCACCAATAAAGCGGATAGTAGACGTGACGTACTATATGTGTACCACATTTCAAGTGTATCGGTGAAACGGTTTGCGAGCTACAGGTCATTTAAAATCCTGGACAGACACACAAATTGCCACGGTAGCAAATTACAGAAGAAGATTTTACTGTTTAATAATTTATATTTATATGAAATGTGCTTCTTATATATTACTTCATATTCTCATATGATAATGATGTTAATGTTTATATTGATTTCTGTGTTATTAAAACTGCATGTATGTGTGTATATGTGTATATATATATATATATATATATATATATATATATATATATATATATATATACTAGCAAAATACCCGCGCTTCGCAGCGGAGAAGTACTGTGTTAAAGAGGTTATGAAAAAAAAAGGAAACATTTTAAAAATAACGTAACATGATTGTCAATGAAAGCCCGTTTCAGTCAGTAAGTCTTATGTGTGTGTTTATGTATGTGTGTATATATATGTAGATGTGTATATGTAGATATGTATATATATGTATATGTATATAAATGTTTGTGTGTGTGTATATTATATATATAATATATATATATATATAAAAGACAGCAACAGTTATAACAATGACAACACAATTACATTGACAATCATGTTACGTTATTTTTAAAATGTTTCCTTTTTTTTTCATAACCTCTTTAACACACTACTTCTCCGCTGCGAAGCGCGGGTATTTTGCTAGTAAATTAATATGTAATTCAAAGTAATTTAATTTAACATGACTTCTTGGCATTAAAGAAGCGAAAAATATGAACTTATCTTGTATAAATGTAGATATTGCCATACAAAGGTTCACTGTTGTTGCTGAGATTATGAGTTACAGAACTTCAATGAAAAAAAGAAATAACAATAGTGAACATGTAGTACATAGAATAGTGAGTATGTATTACAGATATTTATGCAAATTTGTGAGAGCCTTGAAGTCTCAGTTGCAAGGAGCAGCTGGAAACAGATGTTGTAGGCACTTTTTTTTTTTTTAAAGACCTTAGTGAAGCACAAATTGGACACTGACATTTCTGCTTTTCAGGCTTTACTAGGCCTGGTCTTCTTGGTGCTTAGTATTTGTACTGGGCGCTGTTCCGTAGGACACAGTGCTCAACTCTCTCCTTGCATTTAAACTGCAAATGATGATACTAGACTGGTGGCATTTCTGCTGTAGGGCAACAATAATAACTGTGCAGATAATTTTATCTTCAGGTTCTAGTCATCTGTTTGTAGTAAAGTGATGTACTATGTTAGCCATTTATAGGTGTAATGAGAAGTAAAGCAAGATATGACACCTTTTATTGGCTAAATAAGTAGATTACAATATACAGACTTTCAATGTAGCTCAGGCCCCTTCTTCAGGAAACCTGAAAGTATGCCTTCTGGTAGCAGAATATTTTAGCAAATAGATTATTTTTAAAGGATTATGTCATGTTGATGTGTGGTGTTTTCCAATGTACACACATATTGTATCAAAAATAAACTGAAATACGGTAATAATATTGCAATGTTTTCAGGCCTAATTTAAATCCCTCCAATTAATTTCAGTATCAAAAACATCATTTTGACCTTGAGGGTTATTCTGAGGTGTTATTACGTCCTTTACACTGTCGTATACTTTTAGTGATTTGTGTGTACAGCTGCATTAAAATTTATCATGCTTGGACTATTCAGCAAGTCCTATTGTTAAAGATGAGGTTTAGGCTAAAACAACTTGATCACAATGTGAAGTGTTTGGGCTAATAGCATTTCACAACATCCAGTATATTTGTTATTAGTTCAGTGTCCATATTGGTTAATGGTGAGATTCTTATCTCTCTATTATAAAAAAAAAAAAAATCCTGGAGAGAAACAGTAAGGCATCGAGATGTGATCTTCACATTAAGATCACGGAAGACAGTTAAAAGACCCGCGAGGACCTTAAACATGAGAGCATTGTGCCAAGAGATTGACCCAGGACTGTCTTGCGATGATGTAGAACTTGATTCTTAGATTCTTGCAAAACACGCCCTACTTGCAATCAATATCAAATAAGACAACGGGGCAGCAAAACATTCAGTCTTGTGAAGGATTTGAGCACACACAGATCCAGGGTCTCAGCACATATAAAGCGTATAAGGACAATACGTTATAAATAAAACGTCAACTAAGCGAAGAAGAAAGCAGTGCGGAGAAAAGAGACTCAAAAGCGTTGAAAAGAAAAAAGAGCAAAAAAGAAAAAATAGTCTAGGTGCAAATTCAGAAAATAAGGAAAGTAATTATCAGCCCGTAACAAGTGGAATTGAAACAAAGCACGTCCAATCAGGCTCAGAAGTAAAAGACAGAGTAGAAGTTCATAAACACATTCACAAACGTTGGCGCTATACACCTGCAGAGCAGATTATGAAAGCAGTGTAATTTGAAAGGCTCAAAAAATGTATGCGCAATACAAATGTGGAGAAAGTTAAAGAATATGAAAGTAGGAAAATCGGAAAGAGGAAAGTAAATATCGCAGTTGCGCAAACAAATGGAAATTATTACTTGAAAAAGGGAAAATAATCACCAGGGACCAGGTGTCATTGGAAGAAAAGCAGGACAAAGCGAGCTCAGAAATGAAAGACGAAAGTAGAAAACAAAGTAAAACGTCATAAATTGGTTACAAAACAAAGGGGCCAAACACATGCAGAGCAGGTTAGAGATAATGAAAATTGGAATTCAAAAGACTCAAAAAAAAAAAAGTAGGCGTGAAACATATGCAGAGCAAGATACAGAATATGAAAGCAGAAAAAAACAACAGTGTCAAGAAAAAGAAAGTAAACATCGCATTATTACTCGGAGAAGTAACTAAAAGGCGAATAAAGATCAAATATATGGGCACAGGTGATATGTCAGAAGTGTGTAAATATTGTAAGGCTTTGAAGTTTAAGTCAGAGAATTTCAAAAACGTGTTTTACCTCACATGCATTTATTGGTTACTTTGCAAAAAAAAAATATTAACTGCTGATGATGTCGATCACTTTGTCTGTGCGAGAGAAACATATCCTGAATTATGGTACAAAGTCATTAAACACATGTCCCACTGATATCATTTTAAAGATTCAGCATGTTGGAACTTGAAATATTCCAAATATTGTTTTTACAGAAGTTCTGAAATAAAAGTGAAACTAATGAAATAGCAACAATTCAAAGAAAAAAAAAAATCTCAAAAGTGTGTATCCGGAAAACCAAATGCGGGGGTTGGCGAGCGAAGCCCCTTAGTATTTTTTTTATGAAATTCCTCTCTGATACTGCATAAGGGAAGGCCTGTTTGTAATGGAGTATAGCTCTCTAATTTCAAAAGACTAATGTACGCTTTCTAACGCTGAACCCTTGAAAAATTTTGACGGAAACATTGTTGGAACTTTAAAGCTATCAACAAGCTTCTGACTATTTTACATAATTTTTTTTCAACGGTAGGATGACCTGTCTATTGAAAAGAGTTGCCTGCAGCATCAGTGTACATTTTTGTTCCCAAGTCGCACATTTCATAAAATGACTCTGCACTGAATCAGCCTTTTTTAAATTCTGCAGTCTAACTACACTCTCTCACCTTTTCAATCCTGAAATTATTTTTGCTTGAAAACAACTGTTTTGGTATATGGTTTTTCAACGCTGTCTGCATAAAGCACAGTACATTCTCTGACCTGGTTGTGATGCTTCTCTACTGCCATCACTACATTGGCATTCTTGCCCTCACTGCCCCAGTTGCATTACAGTTAATGCTGTTGTTTCTTTTGTTTGCTTTATACACTTACTGCATGATTTTGCTATATTGCTCACTAGTGTGTGTGTGTGTGTGTGCATGCAGGGGGTGAAGGAAGGGCAAATGTATTATTGTTGTGAGTAGATGACATTCATGATTAAGAGATGCACTTTAAATATTTTTGCATGTCTTGCAAAACCTGTTCCTTCATACTCTGTTCATCATTCTGACATCCACATAACCAGCCTCTGCCTCAAAATTTTAACATTTAGGATACACTGTGCCGCATCTGCATTGCTGCATAGTTAGAAAAAATTCCATACGTGGTGAAAACGGAGCGCATGTGAAAGAGTATTTTGCTGCGTCTGAAGTAATTTTTGCCATGATCCCCTCCTGACCGGTGCATACGCATCAAGTATAAACTAGGCTTTAGATGGTGGTTATGGGAGTCTGATGCTGTAAGCAGCTGTCTTTAAAAGTGACTCCAAATTTAAAATCATACATGAAGAATTAAATCTTTTTTTTTTTTCTTCTCCAGATTGTTTTTGATTAGGAAAATATTGCGTGGACTAAAGATCTGAAACATCTGGTAGTCTGTTCAGGCTTTGCAAGTCTTTAATTTGTGTGTCCAGAATTAAAAACTGGTAGTCTCAGGTGTTTAGACTACAAATTTGATTACCCCTGAGATCACAGTACAAGAAAGTTTAAAAAGCAGCCATATTAATCTGAGTTGGATAAATACTGGACTTTACAGCAAAGAATCAAAAAGTATTCAAAAGAGTACTATAACAAATAATCTTATTTTTGTTTTATAACCTACCATTTTTAATATTATTCTGATGAGATTTTGTCAGTTTTGTTCATGAGCTTCCCTTTTGTATTTGTAGTTTTCATTAGCATTGTCATTTTTGTATCTGGTCAGTGGGATGTGGCATGGAAGATAGATGTATAGCATGGACCATTTGATAATGATAACATAGCAGCTGTGTTATATAAGATGCCCATGCACCTTAAACTGGATCTAAACATTGTTGAAATTCTGAAGTAAGTACTTCATGTGAATCTTGTTTTTGAGCACTCCTTTGGATAAGAAAATTAGTGCGACAGTTCTGGTTTTACTTTTAACTATGAATTTGCACAATGAGATGTATAATATTCCTTACTTAAGAAAACAATCTCCTGTGACAAATGAATGTGTACCATGATTGTGGAAAAATAGCTTTAATAATAATAATAATTCATTACATTTATATAGTGCTTTTCTCAGTACTCAAAGCGCTATCCACACAGGGAGGAACCGGGAAGCGAACCCACAATCTTCCACAGTTTCCTTACTGCAAAGCAGCAGCACTACCACTGCACCACCTGTGAGGTTTGAATTGAAAATACTAACATCATTTTACTGTGATATCTCTGGTACCTGAAAAATCCTCCACTTTTTTCTGTAATAAAATCTAAATAATTTTAACTAACATAAATTCATCATCCATTTATATCTTTCCGTCTTCCCACTCCATCTAGCTCCTTTTCTAAATTTTCACCAGTCACATTTGCATTTGTTAATGACCTGCTTTGTAAGATGAGGCTGACTACTTGTGTACTGGACCCCATCCCCAGCACACTTCTTAAATCCTGCTTTCATGCCATAATCACGATGCTTACGACAATCATACTGTAAACACATCCCTTGACACCAGCTTTGTGCCAGACACTTTTAAAATTGCTTCTGTAGCCCCAGTGTTAAAAAAGCCTGATCTTGATGCTGATAATCTTAAAAATCTTCTGCCTGTTTCTCAGTTAATTTTTTGTCAAAAGTTCTTGAGTGTGTTGTAGCCTCCCAACATATCAATTACTTCTAATAAATTGATGGATCTCTTTCAGTCTGGTTACAGAGTGCAGCACAACTGTGAAACTGCTCTGCTTCATTTAACTAATGATTTGCGTATGGCAGCAGACTCTGGACAAACCAGCATAATAATTCTTTTAAACCTCAGTGCAGTATTTGACACTGTCAGATAAGACATTCTGCTGTCCAGAATGGAGAACATCCTGGGTACCTCTGGCACTGCCCTCCAGTGGTTCAAATCCTATTTGACTGATAGGCAAGAGTTTGTTAGTCTTGGAAACAGCAGATCCAGCTCAACGCCAGTCACACAAAGAGTTCCTCAGTGCTCTGTCTTCAGCCCTCTGCTCTTCTGTATTTATATTCTTCAACTTGACCATAATATTCTTAGCTATGGACTGGGTTATCATTTTTATGAAGATAATATTCATCTCTATTTCAATGTTAAAAGTGAAACTTCATCATAGCTTTCTCAGCTCACAACTTGCCTCTGTGAAATTAAAACCTGGATGGAGCACAACTCTTGAAAATTAAACTGCAATAAAACTGAACTTCTGCAAATTGAAACTAAGCATAACTTAAGAAAATGAGCTTTTTTCAATCATAATGACAATGATCTCATCAGACCTTCTTCTAATACAAGGAATTTTGGAGTCATTTTTGATTCCTTCCTTTCTTATTCCATCCACATTAAGAAACTTTCAGCTTCTCTGGCAGAGGAGCTGAACATCTTCTTTGCCCGCTTTGAGGCAACACCAACAGCAGCTCCATCACAGCAGCTTGTTCACAACAGCAATATACTCATGGTGGAAGAGTGTGAGTTGTGGCGGGTGATGAGGAAGGTGAACCCAAGGAAGCCTGCAGGACCCGACGGTGTGGCTGGATGGGTGCTGAAAGACTATGCAGATCAACTGGCCGGAATCTTCACTAGGATTTTCAACTAGTCCCATCCTGCCTCAAGTCCTCAATCATTGTTCCGCTGCCGAAAAAATCCATCACGAACAGTCTGAATGATTTCCACCCAGTGGCACTCACATCTGTCATCATGAAGTGCTTTGAGAAACTGGTGCGGAGTCATATCATCGCCTGCCTACCTGCAGACCTGGACCCATTTCAATTTGCTTACAAAGCAAAAAGATCCACGGAGGATGCTGTGGCCACAGCCCTTCATGCTGCCCTGACCCACCTAGAGCAGCAGGGGAGTTACGCCAGACTGCTCTTTGTAGACTTCAGCTCGGCGTTTAACACCATCCTCCCACAACGACTGGTGTCCAAACTGGCAGATCTGGGACTTCCATCACTCACCTGCAGTTGGATACTGGACTTCCTGTCTGGTCGCTCCCAGAGGGTCAGGCTGGGTCTCCACACATCCACTGCTCTCCGCCTCAACACCGGGACACCACAGGGTTGTGTGCTCAGCCCGCTCCTTTACACCCTCTACACTTATGACTGCGTTCCCCACTCACCATAGGAACACGATTATAAAGTTTGCGGATGACACAACGGTGGTCGGACTCATCTCGGGCAAGGAGGGTGAGCTGGCATACAGGGATGAGGTGGAGCGACTGTCAGAGTGGTGCACAGTCAATAACCTGCTCCTCAACACCACAAAAATGAAGGAGCTTGTTATTGACTTTAGAAAACACAAAACTAACATCCAGCCACTCATCATTGGCGGGGCCTGTGTGGAGAGGGTCCCGGTGTTTAGGTTTCTGGGCATTGAGCTGGAGGATGACCTGACCTGGAGCGCCAACACCAAGGAGCTGCTGAAGAAGGCGCAGCAGAGACGGTTCTATCTCCCCAAAAATCTGCTCCTTGCTTTTTATCACTGTTCCATCGAGAGTGTGCTCACGTACGGACTGTGTGTGTGGGACGGCAGCTGCACTTCCTCAGAAAATAAAGCGCTCCACAGGGTCGTCAGGACAGCGGAGAGAACAATTGGTTGTACCCTCCCCACTCTGGAACAAATCTACACCTCCCGATGCTGCAAAAAAGCAATAGACATTTCACAGGATTCATCACATCCCGGTCATTGCCTCTTCCAGCTTTTGCCATAGGGCAAGACATACAGAGCAATGAAAACCAGGACAAGCCGCCTTAAAAACAGCTTTTATCCAAAAGCAATCATGGCCCTGAACTCAGAATAAAACTGCTCTGTATCATTCTCCTAATGTACAATATAGACCTTAAGTCAACAAGAGCAATTTGTATATTTTGTAAAGTACTTTTATTACTATTCGGTTTGTTATTATTTTCTCTCTTCTTGTCTTTTTAACTCTTATTCCTCACACTGAGTCTACTGCACCTTCAATTTCATTGTTCTTTTGTAAAAGTGACAATGACAATAAAGATCTATCTTATTTCCACATTCATCACATATCCCGAGTTCATTCTTTCCTTTTCTAATGCTGAGAAACTTGCCGATGATTTTATCACATCCCAAATCGATTACTGTAACTCCTTACATCATCTTATATCACAGCTCCAGCTTCAAAACTCTGCTGCAGGAGTCCTTACATGAACCACCATCAGTGAGCACATAACACCCATCCAGCTTTGCATTCACTGGCCTATGTCTTACAGTATTGAATATAAAATTCTATTAATAACCTACAAAACTTTAAATGGCCCAGCACCGAACTACATCCGTGACCTTCTCCATCACTCTACTCCTATTCAGCCACTAAGGTCCTCTGATTCTGGCAATTTTTTGTTTAATATTACTTAATGTTTGGAACTGCGCCATTAATAAATAATATAAGAAGGCTGCAACAGCATAGCTAAAGCCTTCAAGCCCACGTATAGGTTAGGCTACTACAAACTAGTGTGATGATTTATGTTGGCAGTGATAAAATGCTTTGTATTTTGTATGTTATGTGCTCTGAGTCAACATAGTAAATATGCTGCCATCCAAATATTTGGGTTCATCCAGAAACTTTCATGGTTTTGATAGAAATTCATACCTTTTTTATCGGGATACCTTTAAATTGATTAAAAAAAAAAAAAAAAAAACAGCCAAGGCATTACTAGTGGGTATAATGGCTATTACTGCTTATAATGACTGATTTTCAATTTATTATGTACATGTGCCTTTAAAGCTCCTTTTTCAGCCACAATTCCTTCAGTATCCTAATGGTGAACTCCCTTAGCATATAAAAATGACTAAGTATAAGCTAATTGGTTATTATAGAAACCTTTGTAATTGCTTTAGCATCTGTAGCCAATGTTTGCAGCATGCCACTATGATCTTTAAAGTTTATTTCATTGTATTTGATTTTACTCATATGAGCAGAAACCAGACACATTTAGTTAAGCCAGCTGACAGAAAAGACTGTGAAAGAAGCTGGCTGATGGGTGGTGGGAGATTCATGACACAAACAAATGGAAGAAGGCACGGCAGGATAGTTGCCCTATTTTCTGCGCTGCCCATTTTAAGTACGAATTTCATGAGGCAGGGATTTGTATTGATTAAAGCAGGCCTGACTCATTGTCTTGAAGTTTATTTCAAAGCCATGCAGTTCTGGAAGGCAGGTTGGAGGGATGGACAGAAAACATGTGAAGGACACACAAGCAGGCTATTTTAAAAGTGCTGATGTCTGCTTGACCAATATGGTTAAAAATACAGTTTGTCATAAATGATGAGAATAGGTGAAGGCATTAATAACTAGACAGCCTATCTGGCAGTTGCCCATATCCGAGAAGAATTCTACAAATATGTGAGTGGTTATAATGACGAGGATCAAGCACAAAGTCAGGATGGTGCATATGGTCGTCAGCATTTCTCCACCTGAAGAAATAGCTGTGATGACTTTACTGTCCCTTGGCAGAAATTCTCTCCAGCCTGAATATAAATGGATTATACATTTGGTTATGGGAATGGACGTTATCATTTAAAGCAAGTTAAATACATTATTTATACATTTTATTCTTTAAAAAGAATGCAGACATTGGATGGAAGAAGACTGGAAAAGTGTATTGTGCTCAGCATCTTGGAGTTGTCTTACCTCCATTGCAGACGTCACTGGTATTTGGTGTGTATGTAGTGAAGAAGACAGTGGAGAACCAGCTGTAAAGTGTGTGTTTCTGAAACTACATACCCTGATGCCGTTATCCAGCTGTTCCTTCCCCTTCTTTTTCTGTCCTGGTTAGCTACAGTTTGTTCTTTTCTCTCAGGAGAGTGATAGACACCTTTGTATGAAATCTTAAGGTTCTTGGCAATTGCACACAGGCAGCAATCTTTATTCTGCACAAAAAAAATCAGACTGACATTTTTCTGGAAAAAGTTATTTTATTTTGTCACTTTTTGAACCCAGAACTGAAGTTTAGGAATACCAGTACCACAAGTGCACAGCGTAACCGGTATTAGTGGTGCAAATGCAGTTAGAAAGGTTTGTCAATAACCAATTATCATTAACACATGACTAATTAAGGATAAGCTAAAGGAGATGACTATTAGGAAACTGAATGAATTGCTGCTGAAAATGGGACTTTATAGTCGTATGTGAATAATAAATTAAAAATCGGTCACTTGAAGCAGAAATAGTCATTATACATACTACTTAAGCCTTGACTAACTGTATCTTGGTAAAAAAAGACATTGTTTTTTTTTTTTTGTTTGTGTTATTTTTAATCAAAAGCATGAAAATTTCTGTGTGACCCCAAACTCTTGACTGGTACTGTATATGGGCTTAAATTACAAATAGAAGAGTCAAGAATACCATAAATTTAAAGAGTTGGAGTCAGAGTTAAAGATTGAGTGTACAGACTCCACAGCCATGGTACTAATTGTTCTGAAGTTAGACTGTGGGGTATTAAGGAGGTCTTCAATAATCATGTTTATCTTTCAAATCCAGAAGGTGTTGCATGTTATGAGCAAATGGGATATCCGTGCTAGTAATATTCTGTAAGTCCAGTTCTAGGTTTATGAGAGTACTTAAACAGTCTGAATCTTTATTTTTGCCATTTTTTTACGGGTCAAGTAAGCCATGATTAATTACTAAGGAGGTACTCTAACATATACATGTTTAGGAGACATGCACTTCTATAAAAAACATAAGAATTGTGACTAGTACATTTAATTCAAAGGTTATTTCTGTGAAATGTAGATCACACAAACAGAGAAATGAAACTGAAAGTTCTTTTGATTGTCTCTATGGTGTTTGTCTGCATGACACTGTGTAAACATAGCAACCAAGACTTGTCCTGCCATGCCGTCAGTGGCTTCAAGCAATATTTGACACATTCTTGTTGTTTCCGTGTATTTTTTTTTATTGTGTGTGTAACATGTATTAAATACCTTGGACTAAGATAGCAAAAGTACATTTCCAGTTGACCTTTTTATGCATAGACTGTGTGCATAAAGTGAACTGAAGTATATTTGCCATCTGAACCTTATCTTATCTAAAGAACTGGATACAATGGCAGCTCAAGCCACCTCAGAGGCTTATAGTCCGCTGATAAAATTGTTGCTTAACACCCCATGAGTGCCCTTCTACCAGATTATCCTTATGTAGAAACTGTCCTCTTAGAGAGATCCTTCTATATTTAAAGAATATCTTCTTATATAATATGCTACTGTGGCTGTCCGTTTGTCCAGGATTTTAAATCCCCTGTAGCTCGTAAACCGTTTGACCTATTGACCTGAAATTTGGTACACATATACTACGTATACTCCATCTGGACCTGCTGCTTTGCTGGCACGAAGTTTCCTCAGCTCTCTGCTCACTTGCGCTGCTGTAATTGTGGGTGGGGATGTCTCTCCTATGTTGGTATCAACAGAAGGATGTGTAGAGAGTGCAGTACTCCGAGGTGAGAGTGGGTTAGGGTGGTCAAACCTGTTAAAGAAGATATTCATTTGGTTTGCTCTCTTCACGTCTCTCTCAATGGTGGCACCCCGCTTCGAGCTGCAGCCAGTGATGATCTTCATCCCATCCCACACTTCCTTCCTGTACTGCTCCTTCGCCGCCCTGAGCTGGACTCTGAGTTCCTTCTGCATGCGCTTGAGCTCATGCTGATCACCGTCTTTAAAGGCCCTTTTCTTCTGGTTTAAAAGGCCCTTGATGTCACTTGTAATCCATGGCTTGTTGTTAGCATAGCAGCGTACTGTTCTTACTGGAACTACAATGTCCATACAGAAGTTGATGTAGTCAGTAGTGCAGTCAACAACCTCCTCAATGTTCTCACTATGTGATCCCTGCAGGATATCCCAGTCTGTAGTTCCAAAACATTGTCACAGAGCATTCTCAGCCTCCGGGGTCCACTTCCTGAATGATCGTTTGGTTACAGGTAGGACTCTCACTTTTGGTTTGTAGTGAGGCTGAAGCAGAACCAGGTTATGATCTCCTTTCCCAAGCGCAGGCAGCGGGGTGGCACTGTATGCGTCTTTAACGTTTGCATACAGTAAATCAATAGTCTTATTTCCCCGGGTGTTACAGTCCACATACTGGGAGAATGCAGGTAATGTTTTGTCCAGCGTCACATGGTTAAAGTCTCCAGCGATTAGCACAAGTGCCTCGGGGTGCTGCGTTTGTAACTTAGCAACAGCAGAATGGATGATGTCACTCGCTATCTCCACGTCCGCCCGAGGAGGAATATACACGATGACGACAATGACATGTCCAAACTCTCTGGGCAAGTAATAGGGACGCAGACTTATGGCCAACAGTTCGATGTCCCTGCAGCAAGTGGAGATTTTGACTTTAACATGTCCAGAGTTACACCACCGTGTATTAACATAGAGAGCGAGTCCTCCTCCTTTGTGCTTCCCACAGGTACTTGCGTCTCTGTCCGCTCTAATGGTGTTAAACCCGGGTAGCTCCACATTAGCATCTGGGATGGTGTTAGTTAGCCACGTTTCGCAGAAACACAACAAACTGCATTCTCTGTAGGTTCTGACATTTTTCACCAGCGCAGCCAGTTCGTCGATCTTATTTGAGATTGAGTTCACATTCCCCAGAATAACAGAAGGCACCGTAGGCTTAAAACGCCACTTTCTCGCAAGCTGCTTCATTTTTAGCTTAGTGCTGGCTCTGCTGCCACGATACCGCCTTCTTAAATAGGGAACCACACCGGCACTGGCATTTGTTCTCAGCGCTCGAAGTTGAGTACTTGAATAGGCGAGTCTCGGCGTGTAAAAATCCATGCCCATGTTGTAAAAGTAAGTGTGTCCAGGGAACGAATCCACATAAAATAAAGTGGTAGGAGTGATCAATAAATAAAAATAGAAAAATAAAGGTAGAAAAATACACATACACATACAGTCATACACGCAGCTGCTGAAAAGGCTGCCACTCTCGGTGGCGCCGGATGTATATTTTTGTCTTTTATCCATCCAGATCAGAGAATGTCCAGTTCCATTACCTCAAAACACCACTCACATCTACAGTTATTCCCAGTTTCAGATAAAAAGTAACAGCGTCAGATCCCTGGGTGGGGGGGAGCCGGTAGTATGTATTGTGATCGTGATTGAGAGAATAAAGGTGAAAAAAAAAAGGTAACTTTTACAAGTCCTATAAATGTACAGTGGCTGTTACAGACACAAACCAAATGTATGTGTTTACTGTGTAATATTAACAATAAGAGCAGCTCACTACTGAAAACAGCATATATAGGAGGCAGTCAGGATCGAACCGAGGACTCTTGATTACAAGTCAGCAAATCTTACCACTACGCCATAGAAGCTGTTGTATCGTCCTTGAACCTTTTGTGAAAGTGTTTATTTGATCTTTGGACTTGCAGGCTTCACACATTATATAGTGTATGCCTCAATTTTGTCATTTATTACTAAAATATGAAAAACATTTTTGTTTTAACAATGTGTTTAACACAGATTATTGTAGAAATGGAACACACATGAAATGCATGTATTCCAAATAACGATCTATTATTTCCACTCTAAAACTCCAGCACTTCACTCCCAGATAATCAAGGCATGAGCTGGGAGAACTTTGTGCACGTTCTGCAGCGGTGGGGGGATGGAATAGTAAGCTGCTTGTTTTTATCGGCACATTTACAGGACAAAAGACGCTGACGGAGAGGTGCGATGAGATTTAAGGTGGGCCGGATCTACGAGTTTTTTTGGAGGCTCTGGTATTTCTAGTGTTAAGGAAATCTGCAAAAAACCATATTCCCTAGTGGAGAAGAATAAAGTTCCAATGATTGGGAAAGTTTTTAATATTTCAATGAAAAAATGTGTATGAATGTGTGGTATTAGAACCTTACTTTATACTGTTCTTTGCTTTTTTTTTTTCCAACTTGCATGCTAATCTGACAGCCATGCCATAGTTTGATTTTTCATAGATTTTTTCTCACCGCTTGAACTGAAGTCTACAATGAGGACAACACTTATACTAAATTCAAAGACAAAACTTGCTTAAAATCCACTAAGGCAACGGTCTGTTGGAATAAGGTAATGAGTGTGAAATTGGCATTCATTGTAAGTTCTCTTCTTATGTGCATATTCATGTGTCAATGTCTTCCTTAAAATTGTCTAAGTAACATTGCCTTGAAGACAGTAAACGGCTGTAGTGGGCTGATTAACTATATACTGGGGACAATTTCACACAAATTTAATCTCTTTTCAAAAGGGGAGCAGATCCCAGTTGTATAGCTGTTTCCTCAAATATTCATCAGTACATAAGTCCAAAGCTGAAAATTAATTTTTTTTTGTCCTTTTTAAAGGGTCAAAAATTAGTATTCACCCAGGAAAAGGTTGAATAAACAGTTGGTATGCCCTAGCTCTTTGGGAGCCCTCTGTGACTAGCAGTTAAACAACATGCTTGGGAAATCTCTTATTACTTAGTGTGCTGGCTTGAGATCTGGGAAGCCACTTGGCAGTCAGCAGAGGTGTCAGAAATTCCCATGAAACCCATACTAGTTAAAATATACAGAATACATAAATGGCGCCCTAATGGATATGTTTACTTTTTCAAAAGCAAATCATGGCTTATAGTGCTGGGACTTTTAAGGCAACCACAATGGTTTGAAGTATCATCTGACTTAGGGTATGACTCAGGTTGTCTTGGAACTTCAGCATGGTACACCAAGCTGAGAATCAGGATGTGAGTTTAAATGCAGCCCTTTCTTTAGGAAGAAGCCATTGAGTCTTGGCTGTGGAGATAAGGAGAATATTATGATAATGACACTTTGGTTATGCTGAGGTGGGAAAGCAGATTTGCTTTTTTGCTGGTAGTGGAGGGGCCTTCTGTCTAATGTTGTGTTTGAATTGTGATGACTCCGCCATTTTTTCTTCCATAAATGTGGGTGAAATTAAATTGTGGCAATAATTAAATTATTTAGTATTCTGGGTGGTGGTACATGACATGTTGTTGGTCTCTAACTTTTGTATCTTGGTTATAATTATCTTTATGGATTAAGAATTAAACTTTTATTGAATTTAGCTTAAAAACCCAGCCACAGGGGATGCACAAACCAGTGTGTTTCTTTGTGCCTATCCCAAGCCCGGATAAATGGGGAGGGTTACGTCAGGAAGGGCATCTGGTGTAAAATTTTGCCAGATCAATATGTGGACAACGATACAAATTTCCATACCAGATTGGTCGAGGCCCGGGTTAACAACAGCCGCCACTAGTACTGTTAGTCAACGGTGCTGGCGGAAATTGGGCTACTGTTGGCTGAAGAAGGACAAGAGGGGGGAGACGTGTCTGGAGGCAGAAGGACAGGAGGAAGGTAAAGAGAGTGGAACTGAGGGTAGGAACTTTGAATGTTGGAAGTATGACTGCTAAGGGAAGAGAGTTAGCTGATATGATGGAGAGATGGAAGGTTGATATATTGTGCATACAAGAGACTAAATGGAAGGGGAGTAAGGTCAGGTGGATCGGAGGTGGATTCAAATTGTTCTATCATGGTGTGGCTAGGAGGAGAAATGGAGTAGGAGTTATTCTGAAGGAACAGTATGTCAAGAGTGTTTTGGAGGTGAAAAGAGTGTCAGACAAAGTGATGATTATGAAGCTGGAAACTGGTGGTGTGATGATGAATGTTGTTAGTGCATATGCCCCACAAGTTGGATGTTCTGTGGATGAGAAGGAATATTTTTGGAGTGAGTTGGATGAAGTGATGAACAGTGTACCCAAGGGACATAAAGTGGTGATTGGAGCGGATTTCAATGGACATGTTGGTGAAGGGAACAGAGGAGATGAGAAGGTGATGGGTAGGTATGGTGTCAAGGAGAAGAGTGAAGAAGGTCAAAGGATAGTGGATTTTGCAAAAAGGATGGGTATGGCTGTGGTGAATATGTATTTTAAGAAGAGAGAGGAGCATAGGGTGATGTACAAGAGTGGAGGAAGATGCACACAGGCTGATTATATCCTATGCAGAAGAGTCAATCTGAGAGAGATTGAAGACTGCAAAGTGGTGGCAGGGGAAAATGTAGTTGGGTAGCATAAGATGGTGGCCTGTAGGATAACACTGGAGATCAAGAAGAAGAGGAGGAGAGTGAAGGCAGAGCAAAGGATTAAATGGTGGAAGTTGAAAAAGGAAGAGTGCAAGGTTGAGTTTAGAGAGGAGATAAGACAGGCACTGGGTGGTAGTGAATAATTACCAGACAGTTGGGAAACTACAGCAGATGTACTAAGGGTAACAGCAAGAAGGGTGCTTGGTGTGACATCTGGACAGAGGAAGGAGGAAATGGAAACCTGGTGGTGGAATGGGGAAGTACAGGAGAGTATACAGAGGAAGAGGATAGCAAAGAAGAAGTGGGATAGTCAGAGAGATGCAGAAAGTAGACAAGAGTACAAGGAGATGAGGCGCAAGGTGAAGAGAGAAGTGGCGAAGGCTACAGAAAAGGCACATGATAAGTTGTATGAGAGGTTGGACACTAAGGAGGGAGAAAAGGACCGGTGGGCTAGACAGAGGGACCGAGCTGGGAAAGATGTGCAGCAGGTTAGGGTGATAAAGGATAAAGATGGAAACGTACTCACAAGTGAGGAAGACCTGTTGAGCAGGTGGAAAGAGTACTTTGAGAGGCTGATGAATGAAGAGAATGAGAGAAGAGGTTGGATGATGTGGAGACAGAGAATCAGGAAGTGCAACGGATTAGCAAGGAGGAAGTAAGGACAGTGATGAAGAGGATGGAAAATGGAAGGGCTGTTGGTCCAGATGATATACCTGTGAAAGCATGGAGGTGTTTAGTTTAGATGGCAGTGGAGTTTTTAACCAGATTGTTTAATGGAATCTTGCAAAGTGAGAGGATGCCTGAGGAGTGGAGAAGAAGTATACTGGTGCCGATATTTAAGAATAAGGGGGATTTGCAGGACTGTAGTAATTACAGGGGGATAAAATTGATGAGCCTCAGCATCAAGTTAAGGGAAAGAGCAGTGGAAGCTCGGTTAAGAAGGGAGGTGATGATTAGTGAGCAGCAGTGTGTTGTCATACCAAGAAAGAGCACCACAGATGTGATGTTTGCTCTGAGGGTGTTGATGGAGAAGTATAGAGTAATCCAGAAGGAGTTGCATTGTGTCTTTGTGGACCTGGAGAAAGCATATGACAGGGTGCCTCGAGAGGAGTTGTGGTATTGTATGAGGTAGTCGGGAGTGGCAGAGAAGTATGCAAAAGTTGTATGGGATATGTACGAGGGATGTGTGACAGTGGTGAGGTCTGCGGTAGGAGTGATGGAGGGGGGATTACATCAGGGATCAGCTCTGAGCCCTTTCTTATTTGCAATGGTGATGGACAGGTTGACAGAAAAGATTAGACAGGAGTCCCCATGGACTGTGATGTTTGCTGATGAGATTGTGATCTGTAGCGATAGTAGGGAGCAGGTTGAGGAGATCCTGGAGTTGGAGGTTTGCTCTAGAGAGGAGAGGAGAGGAATGAAGGTTAGTAAGAACAAGACAGAATACATGTGTGTAAATGAGAGGGAGGTCTGTGGAATGGTGTGGATGCAAGGAGTACAGTTGGTGAAGGTGGATGAGTTTAAATACTTGGGATCAACAGTACAGAGTAATGGGGATTGTGGAAGAGAAGTGAAAAAGAGAGTGCAGGCAGGGTGGAGTGGGTGGAGAAGAGTGTCAGGAGTGATTTGTGACAGATGGGTATCAGCAAGAGTGAAAGGGAAGATCTACAGGACAGTAGTGAGACCAGCTATGTTATATTGGTTGGAGACGGTGGCACTGACCAGAAAGCAGGAGACAGAGCTGGAGGTGGCAGAGTTAAAGATCTTAAGATTTGCATTGGGTGTGACGAGGATGGACAGGATTAGAAATGAGGACATTAGAGGGTCAGCTCAAGTTGGACGGTTGGGAGACAGTCAGAGAGGTGAGAATGCATTGGTTTGGACATGTGCAGAGGAGAGATGCTGGGTATATTGGGAAAAGGATATTAACGATAGAGCTGCCAGGAAAGAGGAGAAGAGAAAGGCCTAAGCGAAGGTTTATGGATGTGGTGAGAGAGGACATGCAGGTGATGGGTGTAACAGAACAAGATGCAGAAGACAGGATGATATGGAAGAAGATGATCCGCTGTGGCAACTCCTAACAGGAGCAGCCAAAAGAAGAACAAGTGAATTTAGCTTAAATCCTTCGAAAAGATTTTTCTGTAATTGAGCTTTATGAAATATGAATAATTCAAATACAAAAAACCCTGCCATTTATGACAGAAGTGTTGCCAATTTTATCAACTTAAGATCTTTAAAAAGATCTTCAAGTCTAGATTTGAAGAGCTCTAAAGTACTACTGTCTGCCACACTACTTAGTAATTAATTCTGTATGTCTGTATTTCTGTGTGTGAGAAACTCTTTTTAACGTGCCTATAGAAAGTACCCTTAATTTCATATCTGATTCCCCATGTTTTTCTTGAGAAAGTAATTTTAAACTAACCGTTGGAATCCATCGTACTAATTCCTTTCATAATTTTTTTTCTCTGTGAGTGAAAAAGCTGGATCAGTTCCTGCCGAGTAAAGTTTGTTTTCAGATAATGTACCACATACCCAAACTGTTCCAAAGTGGGGGCAGCATGAAGTTCCTCATACTTGGCAAACCAAGGTAGCAGAATGGCAAAGTGAAGCCAACTGAATTATATTGCTAATTAGGGCTAAATGATCTATTTGGGGATAACTTGGAAGAGTGATAGAGAAATTGGATGAAGATCTACTGAACGCCAGAGTCCTCCGCAAGCTTATTTAAACTCTGCTCAATAGATTCTGGGTGAAGGGAAAAGGCTAGATATGGCCACAGGAGGTGGCTGGATGTATTCCTTTGGTGCCATTTTTAGAAACTCTAAAATTAGACATGCATGTACTGTGTGCATCTTCTTCTCGATTTCCTCCTTTAATGTTAAGTCTGAATAATTATTATTATGCCTGCAATGGAAAATTCACTCAGTCATGAATCTCAGTTTTTATCATTTATGATTATATTTGTCTTGGCAAAGCCGACATGTATGATAAAGTGATCATGTCAGGTGGCATTAAGGTAAGGGTGGTATATTAAAGCAAAAGCATTTTTTTTTTTAATTAAAAAAAAAAAAAAAAAATTTAAAACAAAACAGAGTTAAGTATTACATTTTAAGAACTGCATATACATACAGTGCCTTATTCAAATGTAGCATTTAAAAAGTGTGAAAAATAAGGAAAGGGAAAAACGTTGCTTATCTCAGGCAGCATTAACATGCCGGCCCTGCATCCTGCAATGTAATTAATTGTTAAAGACTGTTTGTTGGGGAAGTGGTTGCATGGGGATGTTTATTATTTTTCCAAGTCAGTTATTTCTTCACAATCATGGTATATATTAATTTGCCATACAAAATTGTGATATGAAATGAAGTTTTTTTTTTTTTTTTTTTTAAAGAAATTTAAAAAATACCTTGTATGTTTGTGCAATTTACAATGGAAGTAATAGATACATGACATTTACATTTACATCATTTAGCAGATGCTCTTATCCAGAGCGACTTACAACAGTATTTGTTAGTTTTTTTGCATACCCCTTGGGGTCAGAGCGCAGGGTCAGCCATTGTACAGCGCCCCCTGGAGCAATTACAGGTTAAGGGCCTTGCTCAAGGGCCCAGCAGAGTAGGATCTCTTTTGGCAGTGACAGGGATTCGAACTGGCAACCTTCGGGATACCAGCGCAGATCCTTAGCCTCAGAGCCACCACTCCGCCCCATGAGCCTAGCTGTGTTATCTAGCTTCACCCAGGAAATTTTCAAAGTTAGTGGACCTCAGTAATAGTGTTATTGGTAAACTGAATGTGTCAGAAGTACTATGTAACTAAGTACTTTTTATATTATTCATCCATCCATCCTCTTCCGCTTATCCGAGGTTGGGTCGCAGGGGCAGCAGCTTGAGCAGAGATGCCCAGACTTCCCTCTCCCCGGCCACTTCTTCTAGCTCTTATGGGAGAATCCCAAGGCGTTCCCAGGTCAGCCGAGAGACATAGTCCCTCCAGTGTGTCCTGGGTCTTCCCCGGGGCCTCCTCCCGGTTAGATGTGCCCGGAACACCTCACCAGGGAGGCGTCCAGGAGGCATCCTGATCAGATGCCCGAGCCACCTCATCTGACTCCTCTCGACGCGGAGGAGCAGCGGCTCTACTCTGAGCCCCTCCTGGATGACTGAGCTTCTCACCCTATCTTTAAGGGAAATATTATTTTTATTTTATTATTTATTTATTTTTATATTATTATATTTATATTATTATTTATATATTATTATATTATTTATTTTTATATTATTATTATTTTTATATTATTAGCTCACTTCAACTAATTACTTCTGAACGTGTTGCATACAGTCAGTCCTTGGTGGGCCTTAAACTTTGAGAGCGTTGATGAAATCATCTGGATCAGCACACTGGCTGATGGGAATTGTAGTCCCCACTTTGGTATTTGCACAAGGTTTCAGATGGTGGTGGAGTGGGGGTAATATATATTAAATGAGTGCTTTGAGTAGTGAGAAAAGCGCTATGTAAATGTAAAGAGTTATTAAATATCTATCTTACTAGATCAGTTGCATGAACTGAACTACGCTTACAGCTACAGTATCTAGTTACTAAATGCATCTCTTTTGAGTTTCAACGAACTTTGATTCTTTCTCTTTGCTTCTGCAGATGGCCTTCATTTGCATAATCCGGCACCATGAGATCGATGTCATTGCTGTGGTGAAACAGGGGATACAGTGTGTTAGTAGTCTCTCACTCACTGCAGCATTATTAATGACAAATTTCAACAATTAAAAAAAAAAAAAAAAAAAATTTTTTTTTTTTTCCAGCATCCCCAAATTTCAATCTAATCCAGTAACACTAGAATCCCTGAAGTTTACAATTTTTTTCATGTCCCTGACCTCCTTAAATTTCCCTGACATATGCCAAGACGCTCGTAGCTCCTTATCACTGCGCTGTTAGCCCGCTTTTGTTTTGCAAATGTGTGGATTAGCAGAACGCAGCCTGCTACACTCCTCACCCTCCCATTCAGTCAGATGAAGACATCACCCTGCTGCAATTCTCATAGCTGAAGTCTCTGTTGAAGTGTTTATCTGGTGATGTGTTTGTTAGGAATTAGGTAATGAAATACCGTGATTTGAAATACATAAATTTCCTGTGTGTTCTGTGTCTACAATGATCTGTGTAAATATAGAATGGCAGAGGAAATGCGAGGCACGAAATGCTGAACACACAGCTATAACAGAAAATGTTTTGATGTTCTAGTAATAATGACGTAATGTTGACATGAAGTGTAAGATGCGTGAAGACTGAAGCCATAGTGATAAGGAGCTACGAGCTTCTTGGCGTATGTCAGGAAAATTTAATTAGGTTGGGGAACAACAAAAGAAACTGTTTCTGTTGTTGCGGGCCATAAAACACACCTCCAAAATAACAAACATATCACAGAAATAATCTGAGAGTACCTCATTTATGTAGTTGCATGTTTAACAAAACTGGCATCCAACACTTGCAGCCTCTTGTTGATCAGCTGATCTCTCCTCTCTCCTTTGTCACTCTCTCCAGTGCATACCCGTGGCTAAGTACAAGCACCTGATATTTGAATTGATGCTTATAAAGATTATAATAAATAGATTGAATTAGGAATCGACTTTGAATTGAATCAAGACCATATAAATCAAAATTGAACCGTATGATTCCTATCCCTATATGATATGTATGGCCAACTGTTATACAGGTGAAGTAAATGAGTTTAGTTTTGTGTCGCTCTGTTATAGACGGACACTCACTGCACACTGCGTGTCAGCATTACCTTTGCCTTTATGCTGTGTTCACATATTGAAGGTAAAAAAGAAAAGTCACACTGACCAGTATAGAGGAATGTCCATTTAGTGATGCCTACTAACGCATGTCTGCCTGTGAAATGTAATAGGTTGTTGAGGTACAAGTCTGAGTGGGAGACAGAATGTCAGTGGGTTAGCCCTCTCCCTGGTGACGAAAACGTTTACCATGGAGTAGTGCTGAGAGGTATACCGGTTCATACCGAAAACCCTTTTTTATTTTTGTTATGATATGGATTTTTCTTATACCGCAACACTGGTTTAAATAGCCTAAACAATGTTTGGAATGTGGCGCAACGAGAAACTGTTTAAGGGGGGACCTTTTTCATTGCTACACTGCTAAACATGGTTAGTGGAGATATTGTGTGGTGAAAATGGACAGAGAACATTCCAAAACTGGAGCTGTAGCACATAAAGTTGATCATGATGACACAGAAGAACTTGCCGAAAAAGGGAGTCATGTCTGTTGTCTGGAGATAATTTGGTTTTAGAATGTCGGATGTGAACCATTATTATTTTAAAATGTGTGACTGCTGTTTCTATAGTACTGGATAATACTGCAAGCCAAGTAGCACTTTTTTCCCAATACTTGAATACTGTGTAATGTACTTGTTTACTGTGCAATAGTGTGATGATGCCGGTCACTTACAGACTCCCTCTTCCCACATGGGAGTCTGTTGAACCAACACCGTCGATTAGTTATGACCGAGATGAGCTGACAAATCTCACTGAAGCCAGGGGATGGTGGAAAGTGCTCAAGTGCTTTTATTAAAAACTGTCAAAAGTATAACCAAGTGTCCATTGTGCAGTGTTAAAAAATACAGTATCCAAATAAATAGCAAATCCATAAAACCAGTGAAACGTGGGGATAAAATCCATAATAAATAAATCTGTTAAAATAGACGTTAAAATGCAGTCTCTCTCCTAACCCGATCACAGCCCACCACCTTCTGTCTCCCCGGCTCACCCATCACTGGTGTTGCCAGTGGAGCCTTTGCAGCACGAATTCATTTCTGCCGACCCACTGCGAAGCCAGACTGTCCGAGGTCGGCACACCTCCCGTCTTTCTTTGATAGATTTGTGCTCACTCAGTTGCTCCTCTGATCCATTGGGAGGCCTTTGCAGTTGCTACTCCACGGCTCTGGAATGCCCTACCAGAGAACTTGGGAACACAGATAGATAGATAGATAGATACTTTATTAATCCCAAGGGGAAATTCACATACTCCAGCAACAGCATACTGATAAAGAAACAATATTAAATTAAAGAGTGATAACAATGCAGGTATACAGACAATAACTTTGTATAATGTTAACATTTACTCCCCCGGGTGGAATTGAAGAGTTGCATAGTGTGGGGGAGGAACGAGCAGGACGGTGACAGCAGTCTGTTGCTGAAGCTGCTCCTCTGTCTGGAGATGATCCTGTTCAGTGGATTCTCCATGATTGACAGGAGCCTGCTCAGTGCCCGTCACTCTGCCACAGATGTCAGACTGTCCAGCTCCGTGCCTACAACAGAGCCTGCCTTCCTCACCAGTTTGTCCAGGCGTGAGGCGTCCCTCTTCTTTATGCTGCTTCCCCAGCATACCACTGTGTAGAAGAGGCCGCTCGCCACAATCATCTGATAGAACATCTGCAGCATCTTATTGCAGATGTTGAAGGACGCCAGCCTTCTAAGGAAGTATAGTCGGCTCTGTCCTTTCTTACACAGAGCATCAGTATTGGCAGTCCAGTCCAGTTTATCATCCAGCTGCACTCCCAGGTATTTATAGGTCTGCACCCTCTGCACACAGTCACCTCTGATGATCATGGGGTCCATGAGGGGCCTGGTCCTCCTAAAAGCCACTACCAGCTCCTTGGTTTTGCTGGTGTTCAGTTGTAGGTGGTTTGAGTCACACCATTTAACAAGGTCCTTGATGAGGTTCCTATACTCCTCTTCCTGCCCATTCCTGATGCAGCCAACGATAGCAGTGTCGTCAGCGAAATTTTGTACGTGGCAGGACTCCGAGTTGTATTGGGAGTCGGTTGTATATAGGCTGAACAGGACCGGAGAAAGTACAGTCCCCTGTGGCGCTTCTGTGCTGCTGACCACAATGTCAGACCTACAGTTCCCGAGACGCACATACTGAGGTCTGTCTGTGAGATAGTCCACGATCCATGCCACCAGGTATGAATCTACTCCCATCTCTGTCTGCTTGACCCTAAGGAGCAGAGGTTGGATGGTGTTGAAGGTGCTAGAGAAGTCCAGAAACATAATTCTTACAGCACCACTGCCTCTGTCCAAGTGGGAGAGGGATGGGTGTAGCATGTAGATGATGGCATCCTCTGCTCCCACCTTCTCCTGGTATGCGAACTGTAGAGGGTCGAGGGCATGGCAGACCCGTGGCCTCAGGTGGTGAAGCAGCAGCCGCTCCATGGTCGTCTTCATGTGTGATGTCAGAGCAACAGGCCGGAAGTCATTCAGCTCACTAGGACGTGATATCTTTGGGACGGGGGTGATGCAAGATGTTTTCCAAAGCCTTGGGACTCTCCCCTGTTCCAGGCTCAGGTTGAAGATGCGCTGTAGAGGACTCCCCAGCTCCAACGCACAGGCCTTCAGCAGTCATGGCGATACTCCATCTGGACCCACTGCTTTGCTGGCACAAAGTCTCCTCAGCTCTCTGCTTACCTGGGCTGCTGTAATTGTGGGTTGGGGGAAACTCTCTCCTATGCTGGTATCAGCAGAAGGATGGTTGGAGGGTGCAGTACTCTGTGGTGAGAGTGGGTTAGGGTGGTCAAACCTGTTAAAGTTGTTCATCTGGTTTGCTCTCTCCACATCTCTCTCGATGGTGGCACCCTGCTTCGAGCTGCAGCCAGTGATGATCTTCATCCCATCCCACACTTCCTTCATGCTGTTGTTCTGCAACTTCTGCTCCAGCTTTCTCCTGTACTGCTCCTTCGCTGCCCTGAGCTGGACTCGGAGTTCCTTCTGCACGAACTTGAGCTCATGCTGATCACCACCTTTAAAAGCCCTTTTCTTCTGGTTCAAAAGGCCCTTGATGTCACTTGTAATCCATGGCTTGTTGTTAGCATAGCAGCGTACTGTTCTTACTGGAACTACAATGTCCATACAGAAGTTGATGTAGTCAGTAGTGCAGTCAACAACCTCCTCAATATTCTCACTATGTGACCCTTGCAGGATATCCCAGTCTGTAGTTCCAGTCTCTCCGAGCCTGCTCTGCCTCAGGGAACCACTTCCTGAATGAGCGTGTGGTTGTAGGTAGCTCCCTCACTTTTGGTTTGTAGTGAGGCTGAAGCAGAACCAGGTTATGATCTGCTTTCCCAAGCGCAGGCAGCGGGGTGGCGCTGTATGCATCTTTAACGTTTGCATACAGTAAGTCAATAGTCCTATTTCCCCGGGTGTTACAATCCACATACTGGTAGAAGGCAGGTAATATTTTGTCCGGCATCACATGGTTAAAGTCTCCAGCAATTAGCACAAGTGCCTCGGGGTGCTGCCTTTGCAGTTTAGCAACAGCTGAGTGGATGATGTCACCCGCTATCTCCACATCCGCCCAAGGGGGATGTAAACAGTAACAACAATTTTTTGATTGAAAAAAAAAAAAAAAAAAAGATTGTGGGCTGTTTTAAAAAAAACAGCTAGAGACTTTTTTTTTTATTTAGGAAAGCACATTAACAAGAATGTCACTATTTATTGTTGTTTTATCTCTGTTTTTATCTTGTTTCGTCTTTGTTAAATATTTTTATGTAGCACTTTGAGATTTACTACTAATATAAAGTGCCTTATAAATAAAATGAATTATTATTATTGCCTTACATCTCGCTCACCCCACTCTATACGCTTAGTCAGTGGGGCGAACCTGCCCCTAGAGCGCCTCAGCCTTCGCTCCCACGTGGAGCCCCAGCTCGTGCTGCCTTCTCCTTCGTGGTGGCTGGATCGTCTGCCATGACTGCCTTTTCCCTTCTTTAACCTCCTTCTGCTCTATCTGTTCTTTTTTCCTTCCCCCTATCCTGCCGGCCAATAAATATATGTCTCTCTGGATGCAGCACCTTAATCAAAAGCCTTGGTAAACCGATGTAGCAATTGAGAACGATCACACCCACATGTACAGATGCGACTCACCCCAATTAAATCTTCAACTCCCTGCGGTCGTGCAATCACGCCCATGGAGACGGACACGGCGAACTGGATTTAAAATCTGGCCATTTTTTAAAAAATTTTTTTTTTTTGAAGCCGTGGACCCGCTATATCACAAATAGCATTATAAATGCAAGTTACAGTTTTCTTTATTTATGTATACAGTATAGCTTAGCTTGAAGCAAGGTCCATGTTAATGCAATTTGCAATATGATGGATCAGTTGGTAAAGATGTCCTCACCAAGTTGCACTTATTTTATTTTATTTGATTTTTATTTGGTGAATACTGTGTAATGTACCTGGGCTTGAAGCCTTGAAGTAATAAATCTATTACTGGAAGTTGCACTATTTTAATTATTTTATTGTTCTCATTTGTTAGTTTACCAAAATTAAACTGCATAATATTTAAAGTTGTTTAAAAGTCACTTTAACTTGTCAGTGGACAGAGATTGTTAACATTAATAGAAAGTGTAGTTAGTTTACAAAAAATATTGACTATTCCTTTTCTAAGACATGCTCAGTGCAATACAACTTTTGACAAGCACCTCTGGATATTTTACTAAGTCTAAATGCCTCTTTGGATGGTTGAAAATATGTTGCCAAAATTTTAGTTTAAGTTGTTTGCAAAATTTGTTCAATTTAAAAAGGTTCTATATTTTGACTGCAACTGTCATGCAATGTGATTCCTTCTCTTCATTAGTGCCCACCCCTTTGAAAATTGTCACTTTATGAGGTTATACAAACCTGTATTAATACGTGTGTGCACATTAAAATGTTTTTTTTTGTACAATGTACAATTCTCATGACAGTGGAATAGGTTATTATTAGCCAGTCTACTGCAGTAATTGCTGTGGAAAATGTGGTTAACATCCACTCATGCATGGGGAAAAAAATACTGTTGAATACCGTGAAACCGGCAGAATTTAGAGAAATACTGTCATATAGAATTTTGGTCATACCGCCCAGCCCTACCATGGAGCTTTTTTGGTTTCCCATGAAAGGATATCTGACCTGAAACATCACGGTGCAGTTGCTACCCATGTCCAATGGAAGCACTTGATTCCTTTCATGTCACTCACACTTGGACCAATGTAGACAAGGTGTGTTATTTAATTAATTACATGTTACCTACTATAGCCTACATCATAAACTACATTAACCAATATTATAGTGTATCCAATAAAACTAGGCAGTGATTAGGCTAATGTTGTCATCTATTTGGGCTGAAGGTTAAGATAGACTTATTTTATAATTCATAAATAAAAAATACATTCTAGGATAATGTTCAATTTAAAAAATCTAAATAAATAACCCTATCAGATACATATTTAGAAGTTTTTTTCAGTCTATTCTTTGCTATTTGAAAGCTCTAATCTATATACATTTTCAATCCAATTCATGACTTCTCTCCAGGTGATTGCTGTGGAACGGCTGTTGTTTAGTTTTTTTACTCTTAAATGTTCATTTATAGCAGATTTTATAGTTTTTGTAAACCTTTCATTATACTTGAAAGCATCTTTTCTATAAAGATTTTTTTATATATGTGCCGAGGCTTTTGCAGAATATTCTCAATAAATGAAACTAGGTTTTGCACAGTAATGAAAACTTTTAGCAGTTAACACCATTAGAAAACTGTGAAAGTGTCCACAAAGATAAGTTTCCTAACGTAATTGCATTTTTCCGTCTCCTGGTTAAAAAAAATCTGTCAATATTTCAGAAATAGCTAAATTTATATTGATTGGCAGAAAATATTGTACAATGTACATCCAGTAACTGAAACCTATAAATAAAGTGTCAGATTATTTTTTTCTTCTGGTCTATTTCCTATAGATATATGTACTTTAACTAAGTAACTTTTAAAAGTAATGTTCCCCATACTGGAAGACACAGACTCCATTCATGTTTTCAGATTTACAGTGGCCAATGATGCTGCTTAACACCTTTTGCACAGTTTAGTGTCATTGGTGTATTTTTCCAAAGGAGAACTCCAGAAAGTGAAGTGTCACATGTTAACTGAGGATTTTAATAAACCAGGTTTCAGTCTTAACTGGGTTACTCGCTTTATGTCTGTTTTGTGTGTGCATGTAAGTACACTCATTGTCTCCTTCTTTCTGTCTGTCACTTGACTGCATTTGTCTGGCTGGCATGCAATTCTTCATAGTTTTCCCCATGGGATTAGGTTCAGTTCTGTGAGTCTCTTTGGTTTGATCACAAATGTAGGTAAAGGTATTGCATCACACTAATGGCCACAACATTTTTGGAAATATTTATTTAGAGTGCCTGCAGGTGTGGGTTATAATTGACATGTAACCAAGTTAATATTGTTGAAGAAATTAAGAAACCATACAGTCCCACAATAACGGGCCTTGAGGGCCAAAAGAAGTGTTGGATAACTAGTGGGCCCATGTTTAATACCAGAGCTTTGTTACAACAAAAGATCAAAATAAAGAGTACGAATAAAGCAAAAGAAAGGTGAGCTCTTGAGTGTTCCAATTCAGTTCCACTTCTAGTGCCAGTTGGTTTTATATTTCTGGATCCTGGAAGTGGCTGGGCTTATTCACAAGTGACTGGATGTTTGGTCACTTGACATCCAGCCGACCCTCTCTGAACTGTGAAAAGAAAATATGCTGCATCAGCAAGAGCGTCGCCTCTCATCTTGGCGATGGTAATGCTTACCTGTCCAGAATCCTTAGAATACCTTTTCATTTTTTGCATTTTTGCCACTTATGGTACACTGTACAGTAATCCCTCCTCCATCGCGGGGGTTGCGTTCCAGAGCCACCCGCGAAATAAGAAAATCCGCGAAGTAGAAACCATATGTTTATATGGTTATTTTTATATTGTCATGCTTGGGTCACAGATTTGCGCAGAAACACAGGAGGTTGTAGAGAGACAGGAACGTTATTCAAACACTGCAAACAAACATTTGTCTCTTTTTCAAAAGTTTAAACTGTGCTCCATGACAAGACAGAGATGACAGTTCTGTCTCACAATTAAAAGAATGCAAACATATCTTCCTCTTCAAAGGAGTGCGCGTCAGGAGCACAGACAGTCAGAAACAGAGAGGAAAACAAACAAATCAATAGGGCTGTTTGGCTTTTAAGTATGTGAAGCACCGCCGGTACAAAGCTGTTGAAGGCGGCAGCTCACACCCCCTCCGTCAGGAGCAGGGTGAGAGAGAGAGAGACAGAGAAAAACAAAACAGTGAAAAATCAATACGTGCCCTTTGAGCTTTTAAGTATGTGAAGCACCGTGCAGCATGTCGCTTCACGAAGCAGCTGCACACAGAAGGTAGCAACGTGAAGATAATCTTTCAGCATTTTTAGACGAGCGTCGGTATCGTCTAGGTGTGCGAACAGCCCCCCTGCTCACACCCCCTACGTCAGGATCAGAGAAAGTCAGCGCAAGAGAGAGATTGAGAAAAGTAAGTTGGGTAGCTTCTCAGCCATCTGCCAATAGCGTCCCTTGTATGAAATCAACTGGGCAAACCAACTGAATAAGCATGTACCAGAAATTAAAAGACCCATTGTCCTCAGAAATCCCCGAACCAGCAAAAAATCTGCGATATATATTTAAATATACTTACATATAAAATCCGCGATAGAGTGAAGCTGCGAAAGGCGAAGCGCGATATAGCGAGGGATCACTGTATTTTGGTATCTTACAATACAATTACAATACAGTTTATTTTTTTGTATAGCCCAAAATCACACAAGAAGTGTGGCAATGGGCTTTAACAGGCCCTACCTCTTGACAGCCCCTCAGCCTTGTCTCTCTAAGAAGACAAGAAAAAACCTAAAAAAAACTCTTGTAGGGAAAAAAATAGAAGAAACCTCAGGAAAGGCAGCTCAAAGAGAGACCCCTTTCCAGGTAGGCTGGGCATGCAGTGGGTGTCAAAAAGAAAAAGGGGGACAATACAGTACAATACACAGAACAGAATAAATCCTCAATACAGTATAAAAATAAAAATTTTAGAAGTACGGAGCAGAATTCAACAGGAGATGATATCCCATAATAGGATTTGGATTTGTTCAGAGTCCTGGAGACTTCATTCATCAAGCTGCCTCCCCAATTTGGCCATTCCACAGCTGAAATAGCGCTAATCCGATGAAATGACCCCTCTTTTCCACGATTCCAGCGATCCTCCATCAGGGATGACTTTACCTTAGGCAGGCAAAACAACTTGGCAGGTGGGCCGTGGCACCAAGTGCCACATTTGAGTACCGAGAAGAGAAACGGAATAGGTGAGGGTTAGTAACAAATTAGAACTATCATGTTACTTATATTTTAGTGCTAATGACTGACAACAGAGATGCAGTCTGTACAGTTAATCAGCAGCTCTAGTCGGGGTGTGCTAAACTGAAGTAGTGAGTCTTCAGCCGTGATTTAAAAGCTGAGACCGAAGGGGCATCTGTTATAATAGCAGGCATACCACTCCACAGTTTAGGGGCCCTGTAACTAAAAGCTCGACCTCCCACTGTTATTTTATTAATTCTTGGAATCCTAAGCAGACCGGCATCTTGAGATCTTAATGTGCGCTCAGGCTTGTAAGTCATGATAAGTTCAGATAAGTAACCTAGACCTTGGCCATTTAATGCACAGCACTGACTGTTATGCCATCACGATGGTGACATCACGAGACACACAATTCCTACCAATCTAACAGAATCAGATTCCCAGCGCTGAGCTATAATATCATCAGCAAAAATGAACCAAAAAGTCATAACATTTATAAATTGTTGGTGTGCTGCAGTGGTGAGTTCTTACCTCCACCCGGGTGTGAAAACAGGTTCAAAAAGTTATTGTGTCTCCCCTATGGAGTGGCAAAATTTGAGCTTTCACACGCAGTTTACCTAAAGCAGGTTTTCCATATTGTTGAGCTCCCGAATGAAGACTGACGATGACACCTATATATTTCATAACAAGTTTTGCTTATTTTAGCCTTTGACATTTTGCACTTCATCCTCTGTGTTGGATGCTTTAGCTCACTAGTAGCAATTCAGCACCGATGTAATTAAGGATAAAAAAAAAAAACTATTAAAGGTTAATTACAGGGCAGCACGGTGGAGGGTTTGCTTCCCGGGTCCTCCTTGCGTGGAGTTTGCATGTTCTCCCCGTGTCTCGGGGTACTCCAGTTTCCTCCCACAGTCCAAAGAAATGCAGGTTAGGTGGACTGGCGATTCTAGATTGTCCCTAGTGTGTGCTTGGTGTGTGTGTGTGTGTGTGTGTGTGTGTGCCCTGCGGTGGGCTAGTGCCCTGCCCGGGGTTTGTTCCCCACTTTGTGCCCTGTGTTGGCTGGGATTGGCTCCAGCAGACCCCCGTGACCCTGTAGTTAGGATATAGCGGGTTAGATAATGGGTGGATGGATGGTTAATTACAGAAAAAAATGGTTTTAGGTACATTGTGCTTTTAAGGCCAATGGGTATGAAAAACAGAAAAGAAAGAATTAGTGAGTTTTTTGTTCAGAATTGGCTCACAAAAATACTTTTAAGATTGAAAAGACAGATTTCTCTTCACAAGACATTTTCTTTATTACTTATATTTTAACCATCGGTATTTGTGAAATCTATTGGTTTCATGAAAGGGTAAAACTGGGTTGGGGATGAGCTACTGGGCAACAGAAGCTTTAACTGTCCTGTTTACCTGTTACAGGCCTAAAGCCTATCACCAGGTAATAAATAGACCAGGTGGTAGAGGTCTGGAACTACTGGGTGAACATTAACCTAGTATGCTGAATCTGTGAGGCACCTAAAAAATAACGCGTGATTGTATTTATAAATTGTATTTTAGAAATGTGATATAAAATGATCAAAATTGATATGGCAATCATTTTAAGTGTTTTTTAAACAAATCTTTTTCTCTTTATGTTTACAGAGCAACAAAGTGAAACACATTTATATCTACTGCTACTTCCACCTTAGCCTGGGCGTCCTTGTAAACAGTCATGGTTTGATCTCCCTCTTTTTCTTCAGGTAATTAATCCAGTGAAATATGTTTGTTAGATTGAATGTAAAAGAGAATTTCTACTCAACTTTCAAATGGGTGAGGTCTTGTGTTAGTCTAGTTTCTGAATGAAGACAATTTAAAGTACCTGAAACAAACATGCATAACTCAATTATAAATTGTAAGATTTATTTTTAAAAATCATGCTATATGGAAGGTGTGAATGTTAAGCTTTCTGTAAAAGTAATCGTCCTATAAAATCACAAGTATTATCTCTTCACCAGTAATGTTTAATCTGTATTAGGTTTGTAGTGTAAAAATAACAACATACATACTAAATGTAAAACTCTGTAAACAAGACATGCCTATACAGTTCTTCATGAAGCTTGGAGATCTGAAAATGAAAGTGTCTCACAGAAGTTAGTTGAGCTGTCATAATCAGCAATTTGCTTTTGAAAACCTGATTTTTTTTTTTAGTGGGGCAACCACTTAATGCAATTATCATCTATCATCATTTCCATTTTGCCCAATGACATCAAACACAATGAAATTAGAAAGTTAAAGGTGACTTTGACCAGGTGCCATATAGCTTGAAAATATACATATCTAATACAAAGTAAGTTCCGTGCATAAAGTATTTAATTATTCAAAGATTATTTAAATATAAAAGATAAACCCATTGTGTAACTTTTACAATCACAGCCATATATGACGATATTTTATGTCTGTTTGTAAAGTGCATATATGAAAGTACTCCGGCAGTGATGGCAGTTGGCCTAGATCTATCCTTTGCCTTTATGGCCTGTCCTCATGAAAATTGTTTGAGTGTTCTAATTTAAACCTTCAGTTATTGCACACTCTGTGTTCAGGCAGATAAGGGGACATTCTAGCTGAGAGAGTGGGAGTGAAAGAGCCTACTTCTAGCATTTTGGGGTTTATTGCCAGTTTTCAAACATTTTGAAGAGCCTTCTTTCACATGCCTGTGAGATTTCATTTAAGACATTTGTAAAGAAGCTGGTTCAAAGAAGGGGATGGGGTCCATTAAAAAATGTTATATATCCATTTTAGCAAAATTTGAAAAACATCTTTACATCATTTTGTGACTAAATGCAACAGAGAATACTAATAAGAATAAACTATGTTTATTATGTCTACAGTGTAGTGCAACATTTCCGATTTTTAAAAATAAATTTAGAAATAACACTTTTCTTTTATTATGGTAACAGTAATCCGGTACATAATTTTTTATGTTGTGTTTGAAAGGGCACACTTATTTAATTTAGGGGGATTTTGCTGATTTGCTGATTGTGTCCTGTGCTAAAATATATTATTGTGAACACTGGGTGTTAACATGTCATTCTCAGATCTGCTTAATCTGGTTCTGGGTTATGATGGACTGGTGTATATCCCAGCAGCATTGAGGTCATGGAACAGGCCAGTTACGGTGGCAGTGCATCACAGGACTCGCAGCATGCAGATTCACTTTTTACTCCTCTTTGCAATGTTTTAGTGTCTTGTAATCTTTCACTTTAGTAGTGTTTTTTGTCTCAGTCTAGAATGTAGGAGGAGGATGTAGGAGACATCCTTTAATAGCTAAGGTCATTGCTGCCCTTAAACTCTTACTTTTCTGTTATGTGGTTGTGTATTACAACATATCAGTTCACACACTGGCAAGGAAATCTTGAGTCTTTGCTGGTGAACATGTTTATATCCTTGATAAACAGTATTTATAAGTTAGTAATCAGTTTGTGAACATCTCAGACAATGTAATTACTTTTGCTAACGTTAATAATATTCAGCAAAATTTTGACTAAAAAAACATCAGATTTTTGGTTTACTTTTGCAGACCGCTTGAAGCAGATTATCTTGCTGTGTTGCTTAAAATGGTGTCTTGCATGCTCAACTATAAGGTGGGGTGGCAAATTTCAGAGGTGAACACTTTTTCACATTTTGAGGTTTTTGTGAGTTTCCAGGTATATATTTTTTATTTTAAAAATAGAAATTGAAAAAAGAGTAGCAACAGTAGTTGTAGTTATACATCAGATATATAAGAAACAAAATGGAAGGTTGTGACATGACAAAAACTAAGAAAAATTGTCATCAAACGTGATGGAACACTTCAGAAATAATTTCAGCATAAGTCTGTAACTAATTTCCCCTTATCCATAGTGCACAACACTTCCCCCACAACCCATATGCATTTAAAAGTGTTTAAGTCATCAATTTTATATAAATACTAACTGAAATACCCAGCGTTGCCCGGGAGGAAAATGAAGTGTTGTTTTTAATTGTTTGAGAAAAATATAATTAAAAAACACAACTTTAAAAATAAAAATAAATTAACAAACAATAAAGACTCACTAATGTGCTTGTCTTGCAGTCTTATATATATGTTATCATCCAGCTGATGCTTGGAACCGGCCAACTGTATTTAATTTGAAAAGCAACAGGGGCGCAGTGCTGCTCAAAAATAAAGAATGTTGGCAGTCAGCTGATATATACTAACTGTGTAAGCCCATGCTGTTAAAAGCACGGGATCCTAGAAAGTATTTAAATCGTCAGAACTACTCTGGGCATCTCTCTACTAGAAGGATTCATGTTGCCGAAGTGCTCGCATCATTGTGCATTAGCAGCTAAGCGACTGTCTTTTTAGGAGGTTTCCTTTTACTGGTGTACTGGCCTTGTTTGCGTATCCTCGGAGCTGGAGCCCTCACCCCGACTCTATGTCTCACTTCCGGGCCAGACAGACACACACACTTCCATGCATAGAACTCTTATTTAATTTCAAAAGCAACAGGAGCGTGATGGTGCTCAAACATAAAGAATGCTGGCAGTTGTCTCCAGTTTGCACTCTGGTGGTTGTTCTGAGTGTCAACTGGATGATAACCTGCATACAAGATCACCCCCCACCCTACCCAGAAGGGGGTGGGTTACAGCTGATTTCACCTTACAGTATTTTTAGTCGACCAATGAGGAACATGTGTACCAAGTTTCATGAAAATCGCTAAAGCCGTTCGGATGCTGGAACATATATTAAAGTCAATGTGTATGTGTGTGTGTGTGTGTGTGTGTGTGTATAATATATATATATATATATATATATATATATATATAATAATATTTTATATAACAAATTATTATATATTTACCTCCATCTGTGCTTGCGTAAGACAAGCAGCATGATAAAGGACCACAGCCATCCATCACACCAGCTGTTCTCCTTGTTACCGTCTGGCAGACAATACAGGAGTCTGGCTGCTCGGACTACAAGACTTAAGACCGGTTTTTACCACCAGGCCATTCGACTCCTCAACAGCAACACCTGAACACTTACATACACTTACATTACACCTACATTGCATTACACCTACATTGCACTATTCACACACAAACTGTACCTGCACACACTCTGAATACTGACTGGAACATGCATCTGTACTTATAAAATATTATCTGTGCAATAACAGTCATTTGTACTTGCTGCTCATTCAACTCATATTTCTCTATAACTTCTTTTAAAACGTACACATTTTATTTTATATGGCTTTTCTATTTTTAACTTTTTATTTTTTTTTTTTTTTTTTTTTTTTTTTTAGCTTTATTGGATCTAGGCTGAGTGACTTGTTTTTATATATATATATATAATATTATTTTAGGGCTGGGAATTGCTTAAAAAAAGTTACTAATTAATTGCCTCATTGTATGTAATTAATCATGATTAATTGCATCTAACTTTAAAATATTTAATCATAAAATAAGTACTTAAATCATGAAGTAAATACACACTGAATCACAAAAATAATGTAGAATCAACACAAAGGAATTAAAAAAAAAATTAAAAGAAACGAATGGTATAGCTTAAATTTAAACAATGACCTTAAACCTGAACTTTTAACAGATTACTACCTGAGCAAGTACAACCTGAATTTGAATACCTTCCTAAAAGGTAATTTGAAAAGAAGGCAATAAGAAAATGAGGCCAATGTATTATAAGCACCTATATAAATAGCAACAAAAAACTAAATCTTGTGTTAATTCTCATATTGGCATAGTATATACAGTCAAATGAAAAAGTCTGGGAACCCCTCTCAGCCTGCATAATAATTGACTGTCCTTTCAAGAAAAAAGATAAGTGGTATGTCTTTCATTTTGAACATCTGAGTACTGCGGTGTTTTCTGAACAGATTTTTAGTGAAGCAGTATTTAGTTGTATGAAATTAAATCAAATGTGAAAAACTGGCTGTGCAAAAATGTGGGTCCCCTTGTAATTTTGCTGATTTTGAATGTCTGTAACTGCTCAATACTGATTACTTGCAACACCAAATTGGTTAGATTAGCTCGTTAAGCCTTCATAGACAGGTGTGTCCAATCATGAGATTATAAAGGTATTTAAGGTGGTCAATTGCAAGTTGTGCTTCATTCCCTTTGACTCTCCTCTGAAGAGTGACAGCATGGGATCCTCAAAGCAACTCTCCTAATATCTGAAAACAAAGATTGTTGAGTCTCATGGTTTAGGGTAAGGTTACAAAAAGCTATCTCAGAGTTTTAAACTGTCAAGTTCAACTGTAAGGAATGGAATCAGGAAATGGAAGGCCACAGGCACAGTTGCTGTTAAACCCAGCAGGTCTGGCAGGCCAAGAAAAATACAGGAGCGGCATATGCGCAGGATTGTGAGAATGGTTACAGACAACCCACAGATCACCTCCAAAGACCTGCAAGAACATCTTGCTGCAGATGGTGTATCTGTACATCATTCTCCAATTCAGCACAATTTGCACAAAGAACATCTGTATGGCAGGGTGATGAGAAAGAAGCCCTTTCTGCACTCACGCCACAAACAGAGTTGCTTGTTGTATGCCAATGGTCATTTAGACAAGTCAGATTCATTTTGGAACAAAGTGCTTTGGACTGATGAGACAAAAATGAAGTTATTTGGTCAGAACAAAAAGCGCTTTGCATGCCGGAAGAAGAACACCGCATTCCAAGAAAAACAACTGCTACCTCCTGTCAGATTTGGTGGAGTTTCCATCATGCTGTGTGGCTAGTTCAGGGCCTGGGGCCCTTGTTAAAGTCAAGGGTCAGATGAATTCAACCCAATATCAACAAATTCTTTACGATAATGTTCAAGCATCAGCCATAAAGTTGAAGTTATGCAGAGGTTTGATATTCCAACAAGACAATGACCCAAAACACAGTTGGAAATCTACAAAGGCATTCATGCAGTGGGAGAAGTACAATGTTCTGGAATGGCCGTCACAGTCCCCTGACTTGAATATAAACGAAAATCTATGGGATGATTTGAAGCAGGCTGTCCATGCTCGGCAGCCATCAAATTTAACTGAAGAGATTTTGTATGGAGGAATGGTCAAAAATACCTCCATCCAGAATCCAGACACTCACCAAAGGCTATAGGAGGACAGCGTCTAGAGGTGGTTAGATTTGCAAAAGGAGGCTCAACTAAGTATTGATGTAATATCTCTGTTGCGGTGCCCAAATGTATGCACCTGTCTAATTTTGTTATGATGCATATTGCATATTTTCTGTTAATCCAGTAAACTTCATGTCACTGCTGAAATCCTACTGTTTCCATAAGGCATGTCATATATTAAAAGGAAGTTGCTACTTTGAAAGCTCAGCCAATGATAAACAAAAATCCAAAGAATTAAGAGGGGTTCCCAAACTTTTTCATATGACTGTAAAACACAGATGTGTCAAAGTAAACCTAAACGATCGAAATGATTGTAGACTTTGAGTGCACTGCTGAAGACTAATTTAATTGAAAGTATAAGCATCTCCTAATTGGGCATACATTAAAGTTCTATTCATCACCATCAGTGACTTGATAATTATACCCTACATAAGTGTTTTTCTTATCGTGCCCTGTGGAAATAATAATGTAGTGGCACTGGGTCCTGACCTGAGATAAACATGAATCTCAGGTGGTCGAGACCTGTCAGAGAAGGACGAGACCAAGTAGAGAAGCCATCATAAAAGCAGCACCGTGATCATTCTTTTGCAGACACAGCACTAATAGTGCACTGTAGCAACCAGTAGATGGGCCAAGGGTCCATCTGCCAGGGTGCGTGTTCACCAGCGACTGTCTCTTAAAACCGAGGGACAGTGGGCACACGAGTGCAGTAGTGTCTGTGAGTGCCAATCTCCAAACTGATATTTTTGACGCCGTCTCTGATAGTCAAGACCCTTTGGATAGTTTAGAACTTGTATGACAGTTGATGCTTTTGTATTTAATAGAATTGTGGTGTGTCTTGGGATTTTTTTTGGTTACAAAAGTGTGCCACCACAGGAAAAATGGCTGGAAAACAATGCTGTACCTCAACCATTGCTCTTGCTATGCTAAAAGAGATCTCTGTAGTTGCTATCTCCCTTAAAAACTGACACCGTGCAATACTTGGATGATAATAATTTTTTGCATTTGTATAGCGCTTTTCTCACTACTCAAAGCGCTCAGCAATTGCAGGTTAAGGGCCTTGCTCAAGGGCCCAACAGAGCAGATTCCCTATTGGCATTTACGGGATTCAAACCGGCAACCTGCAGATCCCTAGCCTCAGAGCCATTGGTTATGTTATGTTGCATTCGTGGCATAAATTAGTGAAGATGCTGCAAACTGGAATAATGTGTAGGGCTATCGTAACACTTCTATTTCATAGAATCTTATCATTATATTAAGGCAAGTCAGTACTGCAAGCTACCTGACAGACTGGCACGTTAAATTCAGAGATACTAGGGACTTATTTTGGTGTTAGTGATACTCAAAGATAATTTATTTTGCACTTAGATGGTATGAGATTAAGTGGATCTTATTACAAAAACATGAAATGGAGAAAAACATTAATGTTCAGTGTTTATCTTTGTGGCTTTTCTGTAGCATTGCACCAGGACTACCATAGCGCTTTATGTTCATTGCTGTGAACTTAGTCAATGATCTAGTAAGAAAGGTATTTAATATATATTACTCCTCCCCTTTTCATTTTATCTGCAACCTTGTGCAAATGCCGATGTAGGTACTACAATTCCCATCATCCAGTGCACTGTTCCTGATGGTTTCATTCGAGCTTCAGGGCCTGTGTGTAGCATGTTCAGCAGTGATCAGCGGACATTGGAGCATGGGCTGCACAGATAGTGAAAATAACATGCTTGATAAAGAGCAGCTCTGCTGAATACTTCTAGACACTAGAAAGAGAGAGCCCAGCTCACCATTATTTTTTTTAAACACTGAATACATGTGTATATAAGCTTTACACAATATGTAAGAGTGCTAAAACCCAAACATTGCTAAACCTTTAAAAAGGCACAGGTGACCCACCTGTCAAAAGCTTTCACCTGACTAAGATAAAAACCTGCCTTAAAACCAAAAATCCCAGAAGAAGCCACCAGGTCACAGACAAAGAAATGTTATCATAAATGGATCATCCGGGTATGTAGTACCTCTGTTCATTTGAGACAGTTCTTAGTTTGATGGCTAATGCTTTAGAGAATATTTTATAGTCTGCAATAAAAGACTGACTGATTGCCAGTTGTTGAGTTGGCAGAGGCCTGCTTTTTTTTGGCAGCAGAACTACAACTGCTCTGTGGCAAATCGTAAGTAGCTCATTGTTTGAAATGCTTTCCAGTAAAACTTTCACAAGCTCTCCACCCAGCTGCTTCCCGAAGACTTTATAAAATTCCACATGCAGTCCACCAATCACTGGAGCTTTCCCAGAATTAAGGGTATTATAGGCTGAGGAAAGTTAATAAAAGGAAAAATCTAAAAAGTCTTTTTCAAAGTCTGAATGTTTAGGTAATTGCTGAATGAAAAAATATATCTTTGATAGATATAGTCTCTTAAGCCAAGAGCCAAAGTACCTAGTACTGGCCTCAACCTGGGATAGATTTAGAAATCTGGAACTTACCAGGGCACCTTGTACCTGTTCGTTCATCAAGATCATCAGTGAAGTATTTTTGTTTGGAAGACTTTTAAAACTTGCAAAATCAAAGTAGACATCTAAGTGCTGTATAAATGGAAGCAATGTCATCCTCAGGCCTTTAAACTTCCTTGGTTACACACTTGGTGGAGTGGACGTTATAATCCTGGCAGACAAAAACCAAGTCCTTAAGCCTTAAGTCAAATACAATTCAGGTGCCAATAAGATTTAAAATAGGCTTGGGTTGAAACCGCAAACTTCAGACAAACTAAGCTGTGTTCTGAAAACCCTGTGGGAGAAATTAAGCCGCTTTGACACCAAATTATTTTGGAGTTTGAGCCCACAAACCAAATCTAATCTGACCATCAATACTGAATATCTTTATTCTTTATTCTACATATACTGTCTGGCCCCTGGATGTAAAATTCCTCCACACATCCATTAGTTCCTTCTTGTGACCCACGTGTCAGTCAGTCAGTCATTTGTTGACCCGCTTAGTCCTGAACGGGGTCACAGGGGTTTGCTGGAGCCTATCCCAGCTAGAACAGGGAGCAAGGCCGGAACAAACCCTGAACAGGACACCAGTCCATCACAGGGTGAATGCACACACGCTGCAACCACACACTAGAGCAAATTTGGATCACCAATTCACCTAACCTTTATGTTTTTGGACTGAGAGGAAACCGGAGCACCCAGAGGAAACCCACATAGACACAAGACCCAAAAGTGGTGTGTGATAAGTGACAGTGTGCACTGTAAACTGGTACTCCAATTAGAGCTTCTTTGTGGTGCCTATTGTCTCTGCCTCCTTCATACCTGTACTGGAAGAAATGGCTGTATATAAAGAAAACTGAACCCAACATAAAAATCTTAACACTATATCCCCTCTTTCTAAGAGGACCCTTAATATACAAAGAAGATAAAACTGTCCAGAAATGCCCTTCTCAAAAATTAGCCAGTCCATAATTCATTCAGTAATTATGTCGATACAGCACTGTACATTGACCTGAAGTTCAATGGAACTCTGTAGTCTTTGGAATATGAACACGTGATTTGTGCATTATATGAAATCGATTTGGTTGTGTGATACTGCTACTACATTTAGTGTTGATTCAGTAAGATTTTTACACTTATCTTTTAAAGAGGCTTTCCTGCATCTGAGTAAAGGTTGTTATGTCAGAATTACACAATTAACTAATACAGTGCATCCAGAAAGTATTCCCAGCGCATCACTTTTTCCACATTTTGTTAAGTTACAGCCTTATTCCAAAATGGATTAAATTAATTTTTTTCCTCAGAATTCTACACACAACACCCCATACTGACAATGTGAAAAAAGTTTACTTGAGCTTTTTGCAAATTTATTAAAAATAAAAAAATTGAGAAAGCACATGTACATAAGTATTCACAGCCTTTGACATGAAGCTCAAAATTGAGCTCAGGTGCATCCTGTTTCCCCTGATCATCCTTGAGATGTTTCTGCAGTTTAATTGGAGTCCACCTGTGGTAAACTCAGTTGATTGGACATGATTTGCAAAGGCACACACCTGTCTATAGAAGGTCCCACAGTTGACAGTTCATGTCAGAGCACAAACCAAGCATGAAGTCAAAGGAATTGTCTGTAAACCTCCGAGACAGGATTGTCTCGAGGCACAAATCTAGGGAAGGTTACAGAAATATTTCTGCTGCTTTGAAGGTCCCAATGAGCACGGTGGCCTCCATCATCCGTAAATGGAAGAAGTTTGAAACCACCAGGACTCTTCCTAGAGCTGGCTGGCCATCTAAACTGAGCGATCGGGGGAGAAGGGCCTTAGTCAGAGAGGTGACCAAGAAACCGATGGTCCTCTGTGGAGAGAGGAGAACCTTCCAGAAGGACAACCATCTCTGCAGCAATCCACCAATCGGGCCTGTATGGTAGAGTGGCCAGACGGAAGCCACTCCTTAGTAAAAGGCACATGGCATCCCGCCTGAAGGACTCTCAGACCATGAGAAAGAAAATTCTCTGGTCAGGTGAGACAAAGATTGAACTGTTAGGTGTGAATGCCAGGCGCCACGTTTGGAGGAAACCAGGCACTGCTCATCACCAGGCCAATACCATCCCTACAGTGAAGTATGGTGGTGGAGCATCATGCTGTGGGGATGTTTTTCAGCGGCAGGGACTGGGAGACTAGTCAGGATAAAGGGAAAGATGACTGCAGCAATGTACAGAGACATCCTGGATGAAAACCTGCTCCAGAGCGCTCTTCACCTCAGACTGGGGCAACGGTTCATCTTTCAGCAGGACAACGACCCTAAGCACACAGCCAAGATATCAAAGGAGTGGCTTCAGGACAACTCTGTGAATGTCCTTGAGTGGCCCAGCCAGAGCCCAGACTTGAATCTGATTGAACATCTCTGGAGAGATCTTAAAATGGCTGTGCACCGACGCTTCCCATCCAACCTGATGGAGCTTGAGAGGTGCTACAAAGAGGAATGGGCAAAACTGGCCAAGGATAGGTGTGCCAAGCTTGTGGCATCATATTCAAAAAGACATGAGGCTGTAATTGCTGCCAAAGGTGCATCGACAAAGTATTGAGCAAAGGCTGTGAATACTTATGTACATGTGATTTCTCAGCTTTTTTATTTTTAATAAATTTGCAAAAACCTCAAACTGTTTTTCACGTTGTCATTATGGGGCGTTGTGTGTAGAATTCTGAGGAAAAAAATGAATTGAATCCATTTTGGAATAAGGCTGTAATATAACAAAATGTGGAAAAAGTGATGCGCTGTGAATACTTTCCGGATGCACTGTATATACATGTTGACATTATTAGCAGTCAGTGGCTCTATAAGAAGGAAATTTTCATTAGCTCAGCTGCATATGAAGGCTTTTTTTTAACCCTTTTATAGGGAGGACTCAATCCCTTTTAGTACCCATTTTCTTTGCCTTACTAGAAATACTTGCCGGTCAATGATAGACAACAAGAAAAAAAAACAATAAAAAATACAGTAAAAAAGACCAGGTTAAACTTTTACTACAGTGTACTTCAAATAAGATATTAACTTGTAATCTTCAGATCTAAAATTTAAGTGCAATTTTAATTTAATTAGAAAAACAAGTATAATCTTGCCTAATGTCCCTGATGCACCACTCGACAGTTCTTTACGTGTTCCAACTATTGCAAATGTGACACAAGTCAGGTCAGGTCAGGTTGGGGAGCATGCACTGGTACAGTACGTTTGCAGCACCCACCACACGATGAAACACCTCAGGATCCTGGTTGGCAACTCCCCAGTCAGACGAGCGGTCCAGTCCCACCCTCCGGAAATGACCATCTATCTTCTGCAGCCAGATGTAACATGGGTGTCTCCTTGGACTGGTGTAGCAGCTTGGGTCCTCAACAATGAGGATCCTGCGAGTTGGGTCAGTGTAGGGGAATCATGCCACATGGCCGTAGTGCCGTAACTGATGGTCCCTCACAATGCAGGTAATGTGCCTCATTCGGGACTTCATGAGCAACCGCTCATTCGACACATAGTCAAACTAGCAGTACCCAAGGATCCTCTGAAGAGACGCAGTACCATGTCTCGCAACCATATAGCACAACAGCAAACACCAGGGCTACAAACGCTTAGATCTTCATCCTTTTGCAAAGGTATTAGGAGCACCACACACCCCATTCCAGCAGCCTCATGACCAAACCAACCCCCCATGCTCTCGCAATCTGTCTACTGACTTCATGGGAAGAGTCACCAGAGACAGAATGATGCTGCCAAGGTAAGTAAATCTCTCAACAAGGTCGACACTCTCTCCGCGGTCAGATATACTGCTGATGGCTATGCTCAAGAGGTCATTAAAGGCCTGGCTCTTGATTTTTATCAGAACACTTTACAAGCCCAGACACTCAGACTCCTCACTCAGTCTCTTGAGAGCCCCAATTAGAGCCTCTGTTGACTCTGTGAAGATCACAGCATTGTCGGCAAAGTCAAGATCAGTGAATCTGTCCTCACCAACAGATGCCCCAAAGCTGCTGGGCCCTGTGACCCTGCCCATCACCCAGTCCATGCAAGCAGTGAACAGAATTTCAGGCTTTTAACATTAGCCTTTTATTTGACACTATTCCCTGAAGGACAGATTTGCAACACATCTGCTTAACAGTCAGACATACAGTTTGTCTCATCCCAGCTGTGGAAGGCTAAAACTCTTGCCCTGGGCTTCTTGGTTCAGTCCCTAATTACTGATGTCTTGCCAGACATTAAAGCTTTCAAGAACACTCCGTTCTACAGAACCACAGTTATGTTACATGTCCTTTGTTTTGTTATGGTGGATTTAACTCTGCTTTGGGCTAAACTCGTGAATAATCTCAGTCAGCTCTGTATAACGTGTACATACATGAACACCATTCAGCTAAATCAACCATAACAGTGATACAGTGTTCCTAGGTGTTATACTGTGTGTTTTTATTAAGTATAATGTCACTGTTCTCTGTGCCCACTGTTATAGACTCATTCATACAGGCAGACCAAATATGGTAGAGAGGGGCACAGCTTCAGCATTTAGAATTGCCGAGCCAAGCACAGGGCTAGAGAGCCACAGACAACTGGAGAATTGAATAGTCAGCCTAAAGACAGACTAGTATATTTCTGTCCTCTGTCAGCAAAAATCTCTTTCCTTGTTGGGAGAATGAGAACTGTATGTAGGCATTGTGCTATTCCTGTATGTTTGAAGGTGGGGTTTGAGTCCTGTCCTGTCCTGTCCTTGTTTGGATTGGAGCCAAGAGCCTGCACATGGATGGACACCTACGGCCAACACTTTGAAGCTTCCGGGCGGAAGAGTATGTCTTCCGTCCGAGGCCGAGCAGATGATTATGTCTTCTGTCCGGCTAAAATCCTTACAGCGTGGCATCGAAAGATGACGGACTGCACAGATCAAGATTCCCACGGCTTGATATGTCTGTCATAAGCTTCCCATTTGTAATGCCGCGTGAAACCGTCAATAAAGAGCTAGAATTATCCTAACTTGTCATGTAAGCTTGTAACCGTTATTTTGCATGCTGGGTGGGATAATACCTTTTTAATTTATAATAATTTATAATTCGGGTTAATTAAAACGCTGCAATATAAAAGAACACATTTCCAGAGAGCTAATGCCTCTTAAGGAAACACTAGGCTAGGTTGTTACATTTCTAATATACTGATAATCAGGGTGTTTGCTTTATGCAGGTGGGCACTCCGCTGGTACATCTCATTAACCTTGTATTTCTCTTTACTGGACTGACAGTGATTACCATGCAGTTCTGGTGCAATGAAACATAAGAAATTTGACAAACTAGAGAAGACTATTCAGTCCGTCAAGCCCGTTTGTTTTTGTCATCCAGATTCTTCCTAAAGGTTGTCGAGGTTTCTACTTCAAATATCATGTCTCGCTAGTTTGTTCCAGAGTCCTAGAACTCTTTGCATAAAGAAGTGCTTTCTGGCTTCAGTTTTAAATGCACTTCCCCTTAATGTCCACTGATGTCCTCAAGTACGTAATTCACCCTTATGCTGAAAGAATGTTGCTGGACCTGCTTTATTAAAGCCTTTGAGGATTTTAAATAACTGGTCCCCACACAGACTAAATAGATTTAATTCTCCGAGTCTGTCAGAGTAGTACATGTTCTTAAGTCCTGGGATGCACTTGGTTGCTCTCCTCTGCACAGCTTCAAGTATTGCTGTGTATGGTGACCAGAACTGCACGCAGTACTCCAGATATGGGGTCTTGCTAGTGTATAATATAGTTTGAGCATAACGTCCTCAGACTCAAGTTTTTATGATTTATCCTTGCACTTTATTTTCCTTTTTTAATTGCTTCTGTGCATTACTTAGTTGATGAACATGCTGCGTCAACATAAACCCCTAAATCCTTTTCAGATGTTGCTTCCTGTAGTTCAGTGTCTCCCATCTTGTTTTCATAATTGATGTTCCTTTTGCCCATGTGTAGTATTTGGCACTTTTCTGCATTAAACTTCATTTTCCAGGTGTCGCAAAGTTCTGAAGATGGTCCAGGTCATTTTGAATTGTCTTTGTTGCCTCCTCAATGTCTGCCATCCCTCCAATATTAGAGTCATCTGTGAATTTCACAAGTTTACTAACTACACCAGAATACATTAACAGAAACTGGATAAAGTAACACTCCAAGGACAGAACCCTGAGGGACTACACTGATGACCTTGGTCCATATGGAGCATTCTCCTCTTATCTGTATGCTTTGCCTCCTGCTGGTTAACCAACTAGAGATCCAGTTTTGTAGGTTACCTCCAATGCCCACAGCTTCTAGTTTCAGAATTAATTTTTGGTGTGGGACTGTATCAAATGCTAAGTCAAGGTAAATTATGTCGTATTCTTTGTTTTTGTCAACAATTACGGTTGCTTATTCAAAAAAATCAAAAAGATTGGTTTGGCAGTACCTTCATTCTCATTAGCACATGGCTGTTATTTAGAATATTATTTTCATTTAGGTAATTTTCTAATGTATTTCTTATTATAGTTTCCATAATTTTGCAAAAGCACAGAAATAATACTAATCGGTCTTCAATTACTAGGATCCATTTTATCTTCCTCTTTGAAGACTGGAGTCTCATTTGCATTTTTCCCATCCTCAGGCCCTTTTCGTTTCTGAAGTGATTGATGTAATATGCTTCATAATTTTTTTTATAGATGATGTCTTTCATTTCTTTCAATACAATTGGTAAGTTTCCATCAGGTCCAGGGGTTTTATTAGTCTTCAATGTATTGAGGGATTGAAGCACATCTGACTCTTCAATTTTAAAATCCTTAAACTCAGAGTTTGATTTTACTTTGGCATGAAGCATTTCACTTGTTTCTTCCTTTATAAGTACTTGGAAGAAATATTTGTTTAATCCATTTGCTGTTTCCTTCTCAATTTCAATGATTTCTCCATTTATGTCCCTAAGGTTTCTTAAATTCTCATTTATCATCTTTTTACTGCAGTAGTATTAAAGAAATTGCTTGCTGTTCATTTTGGCTTCTCTATTTTGGTTTCTCTTGATGTTTCAGATGCTTTTCTTGATCTCTTGCTGTAGTTTCCAGTATTCCTGAATGTCCGAATTATAAGGCTTTTTAAATTGATCTTTTCAGTTTTACTTTTTTAATAATACTCCTATTTATCCATTTTGGCATATTCTTTAGTCTTTAGTTGTATTGCTTTTCAGAATAAATTTATTTTAAGCCTGAATCCGAAGATCTCTGAAGTGACACCAACTGTTATTTATAGTTGCTAAGTTTTTGTTTCCCATTCAATGTTTTTAGATATCTCCTCATTCCCATATCTTCTTTCCTCAAGTTATAATACTTCGTTTTGGCGTACGTTTGTGTGTTTTCAAAGATTGTCTCAAATTTTACCAAGTTGTGATCACTGCTGCTTAAAGTGTCTAACTTTTTTTGTCTCGTTACTCTGTCTTTATTATTTGAAAAGATGAGATCTAGACAGTCATCTCCACGTGTTGGGCTTGAGACAAACTGGGTGAAAAAACAGTCATTTGCCATCTGCACTGTATTTGAAAGTGGTGATGGGACAGCAAGTTTTTCTAGATGTTGTTACCAAGTATTTAAAAATAGAGTTGTTCCCTCTTCACTGCCGGCAATTGTCCACAATACTTTTGCTACTGCACACATTCATTAATCAGTCTCATGACCACCCCTACACCCCAATCTTGAACACGTTATTGAGATATTTGGACTCTAAGAGAGAACCAGGACCTGAGTTTTGGAGCCGTTTATTTCAAAAGCGCACAGCCTAGTCCCATGTACAATGTAAATAACAGCCCGATGAGTCCAAAGGGACAACGTCCACATTGCATAATCTCTAAGTCTTGCCTTTGTCTTGCTATCCTGTTTGAGATGGTCATCAACAGCAAATATGATGCAACATACTCTTGCCAGAGTCCAACTCCCACAATGAACAAATTCTGTATGCGTAAATGTATAAGAATACAAATGTTGCTGTTTAATGGATAGAATGGCATACAGCAGTTACCCCGAAACCCAATATGCCTACTGCAGGGCACTTGGTCAAAATCTTTTCCTAAACCCACACAGTTTTTTGGAAATTTTAAATTATTGCCCTGTTTAGTTTCATTTAATTTTGAATGTTATTTTTTTTATCTTTGAGGCAGCACGGTGATGCAGTGGAAGCACTGCTGCATTATAGTAAGGAGACCAGGGTTCTTGTTGCATGGAGTTTGCATGTTCTCTGCTTGTCTGTGTGGGTTTCCTCCAGGTGTTCCTGTTTGCTCCCACTGTTCACGGACATGCAGGTTAGGTGGATTGGCGACACTAAATTGGCCTTAGTGTGTGTTTGGTGTGCAAGTGTGTTTGCTCAGTGATGAACTGGTGCCCTGTCCAGGGTTTGTTCCTGCCTTGCTGCCTATGCTAGCTGGGATAGAGTCCAGGGCTCCCGTGACCCTGGTCTGGATTAAGTAGCTTTGAAAATGACATTTTTATCATTGCTGTTGTGATACCGTTGCACCATTTTAATGTTTTGTCAGTTGTAACATCACGTATGACATTCTAACTTTTAGAACAGACTTATGACTGAAAATCCCTTTCTGCAGATTTCAGGACATAAATGAAACAGATTAATGTCAATCAATGTACTTGTGGTTTCATTGTCTTCATGAAACAGAAAAAGATGCCTTATATTGTAAAGAGCTGAATAATTCTGCTGAAATCTGACATTCGTATGTTTTTAGTAATTGATTAAGATCAGCAATGCACTACTTAATTTCTAATAAAATGGCTTATTTGAAAATGCTTGAGTAATGCTTTGTGGAAATGGAGCTCAATCTACCGACCTATGGAAGGTTCAATTTAAAATTGCATTACTTGCTACAGGAAAACTCTTAACACCACCATCACTACTACTCTAGTTTTGAGCTGTGCATTTTGCAGTTGTTACAAAGCAAATATAATTAGAATAAGTCAAGTAATGGATCTTGTCCATAGAATTTTAAAAGAACATAGAATAAAAAGTGCCAATTAGCGTGATTTTAGGGAAATTTTATTTCTGTAACTTTTTATTTGTTAATGTTGTGTGGTGTTTAATGGGTTCCCTATTGCTTGTGATAAGGGAGCCACCATGGTGGCAAAAGTGAGTCCTTAATATGACCTCCAGAATACAGAGAGTACCAGGCTGATAAAAGGAAAAGTTTCGGTATATGCCAGTGTAGGATGTCAGGAGATGTGGGACAGGAGAAAGTGGTATGCTGAGGTGGAACATGTTAAATTCCTTCAGTATGCTGTAGAGTAAGCACCAGACTTCTTGGCCTTCTATCAAAAAGAAGAGAAAACGAGTAAGCAAGGAATTGATATAAGTAGAGGCCCACAGGAAGTTAGATGTTAATATGCAAGAGGGACAGCCAGTGTCATAAACACCTGAGTTTCTTGGCAGTGAAGCCAATAAGAGGCTGCAAGGAAAAGACCTTCTGGTCAGTAGGAAGCAACTTAAAATTTCATGCTGAGGCAGTGGGAATAATATTTTTTTTTACATTTATATAGTGCTTTTCTCACAACTCAAAGTGCTTTTCATTGTGAGTGGGGAGCCACTTCAAACACCGCTGATGTGTAACATCCACATGGATGATGCGATGGCAAACATTTTTATATCCTTGCACTCACCACACATGAGCTATTAGGTGGTTAAGTGGTGAGAGAAAAAGCCAATTAGAGATGTGGGGATGATTAGTGGGCCAGAATGATTAGGTCATGGAGGGCAATTAGTCTTGGACATTGGGATACACCCTACTCTTTATGAAGGATGCCCAGGGATCTTTTATGACTATAGAGACTCTGGAACCCAAGTTTTTCCTGGGTGGTCTTCCATCCCAGAGCGGGCTGGAACATTGAGGAGGTTGTTGACTGCACTACTGACTACATCAACTTCTGTATGGACATTGTAGTTCCAGTAAGAACAGTACGCTGCTATGCTAACAACAAGTCATGGATTACAATTGACACCAAGGGCCTTTTGAACCAGAAGAAAAGGGCTTTGATCAGCATGAGCTCAAGCGCGTGCAGAAGGAATTCAGTCCAGCTCAGAGCGGCGAAGGAGCAGTACAGGAGAAAGCTGGAGCAGAAGTTGCAGAATAACAGCATGAAGGAAGTGTGGGATGGGATGAAGATCATCACTGGCTGCAGCTCGAAGCGGGGTGCCACCATCGAGAGAGACGTGAAGAGAGCAAACCAAATGAACAACTTCTTTAACAGGTTTGACCACCCTAACCCACTCTCACCTCGGAGTACTACACCCTCCACCCATCCTTCTGCTGATACCAGCATAGGAGAGACATCCCCACCCACAATTACAGCAGCGCAGGTGAGAAGAGAGCTGAAGAGACTTTGTGCCAGCAAAGCAGCAGGTCCAGATGGAGTATCGCCACGACTGCTGAAAGTCTGTGCGTCGGAGCTTGGGAGTCCTCTACAGCGCATCTTCAACCTGAGCCTGGAACAGGGGAGAGTCCCGAGGCTTTAGAAAACATCTTGCATCACCCCAGTCCCATAGGTATCGCGTCCTAGTGAGCTGAACGACTTCCGGCCTGTTGCTCTGACGTCACATGTGATGAAGACCATGGAGCGGCTGCTGCTTCACCACCTGAGGCCACAGGTCCGCCACGCCCTCGACCCTCTGCAGTTTGTATACCTGGAGAAGGTGGGAGCGGAGGATGCCATCATCTATATGCTACACTGATCCCTCTCCCATTTGGACAGAGGCAGTGGTGCTGTAAGAATTATGTTTCTGGACTTCTCTAACGCCTTCAACACCATCCAACCTCTGCTCCTTAGGGACAAGCTGACAGAGATGGGAGTAAATTCATATCTAGCGGCATGGATCGTGGACTATCTTACAAACAGACCTCAGTATGTGCGTCTCGGGAACTGCAGGTCTGACATTGTGGTCAGCAACACAGGAGCTCCGCAGGGGACTGTACTTTCTCCAGTCCTGTTCAGCCTATATATATCGGACTTCCAATACAACTCGGAGTCCTGCCACATGCAAAAGTTCGCTGACAACACTGCTATTGTGGGTTGCATCAGGAATGGGCAGGAGGAGGAGTGTAGGAACTTAATCAAGGACTTTGTTAAATGGTGCAACTCAAACCACCTACACCTGAACACCAGCAAAACCAAGGAGCTTGTGGTGGATTTTAGGAGGACCAGGACCCTCATGGACCCTGTGATCATCAGAGGTGACTGACTGTGTGCAGAGGGTGCAGACGTATAAATACCTGGGAGTGCAGCTGGATGATAAATTGGGCTGGACTGCCAATACTGATTCTCTGTGCAAGAGAGGACAGAGCCGGCTATACTTCCTTAGAAGACTGGCATCCTTCAACATCTGCAATAAGATACTGCAGGTGTTCTATCAGATGGTTGTGGCGAGCGCCCTCTTCTACGCAGTGGTGTGCTGGGGAGGCAACATTAAGAAGAAGGGCGCCTCACGCCTGGACAAACGGGTGAGGAAGGCAGGCTCTTTTGTAGGCATGGAGCTGGACAGTTTGACATCTGTGGCAGATCGACGGGCGCTGAGCAGACTCCTGTCAATCATGGAGAATCCACTACATCCACTGAACAGGATCATCTCCAGACAGAGGATCAGTTTCAGCGACAGTCTGCTGTCACCGTCCTGCTCCACTGACAGACTGAGAAGATCGTTCCTCCCCCACACTATGCGACTCTTCAATTCCACCCATTGGGGGTAAACGTTAACATTATACAAAGATATTGTCTGTTTTTACCTGCATTTTTATTACTCTTTAATATTGTTATTATCAGTATGCTGCTGCTGGAGTATGTGAATTTCCCCTTGGGATTAATAAAGTTGTCGGTCGGTCCGGTCCATCCGATTATATATAGGCTGAACAGGACTGGAGAAAGTACAATCCCCTGCGGCGCTCCTGTGTTGCTGACCACAATGTCAGACGTGCAGTTCCCAAGACGCACATACTGAGGTCTGTCTGTAAGATAGTCCACGATCCATGCCACTAGGTATGAATCTACTTCCATCTCTGTCAGCTTGTCCCTAAGGAGCAGAGGTTGGATGGTGTTGAAGGCGCTAGAGAAGTCTAGAAACATAATTCTTACAGCACCACTGCCTCTGTCCAAGTGGGAGAGGGATCGGTGTAGCATATAGATGATGGCATCCTCCGCTTCCACGGTCGGTCGGTCGGTCCGTCCGTGGGTCCGTGCATTGGCTTAAAGAAACCCACCACTGGGCTTGTATGCGGGTGGTTTTGTTGGTACTAGAGAGTGTGTGGACGGACACCTGCCAGTGTCTCTTCTCTGAAATTTCTTAACTGAATTACATGTATAAAACTTGTGTACACACAAAAGGAGACTCCAAATATGTATACGTAACTTTCAACATAAAAGTCAGGATTTACTGTATAAATGAAAACTTGATCGGAGGCCATGCGTGTAGTTATGGCAACCCAGACTCATTTATTGGAGGAAAAGGGAAATGATGAAATCCGTAATCAAATGGGGAAATACAGCCAAACCAGCTAAATGATGACTCATGCATATGATCATTCATATCACTAAGCTGCTGTTATAATATGCATTGATGTGACATACTGTATTAAACCTCAAAAGTGATAAATATGAAGCGTCGATTCTATTTTAGTTCACTTTTCACTTTTTTTTTCACTGCGTATTTGCACTGAAGAACTTTTTTTATCAGTTTATATGAAGTACCTATTTTCACTTCTAAAGGTTAGAAACCAGTGCAATCCCCTGTTGTCAATAATTGCATCAAGTACAAGCACAGGTGTGATTCATTCCCTGCATAGAGAAATGTACAAATATCATACACTATAACCTATTCATAGCCTTGACTCAGTATGGTCTGTTTAGCACTGCTTGAAAACTATGCAAATACTTACATGCAAAGGGAACACGCTATTGTGGATTGGCATGATTGTTTTGCCTACAAGGGTAATAACTGGGAGCTGATTAAGGCTTCCAAGAGCTATAATCTTAGAATTACAGTATGTGCTGAGTTGGGACCAGCATTAGAAAGAAGGGCTGCCTAAAATCGGGCTCTATCTGTTCATATCCAGGTTTGGTTTTCTGGTAGAAGGCACCTACCAGGGAGAACTGGCCGACGTTTTAGGAATATCTCAACTAAGCTTAAGCTCCATCTTGCCAATTGTGCTCGAAGCCATAAAGCAACTGACAATGTGCTACGCTCATTGATGTGGATGTACAACCCAACACAAAAAGGCAATTTGCAGCAGTGTCCAGTTTTCTTAATTTAGTCAGGGTAGTTGACTGCAGTTATATTGCAATAAGGATACCTAGCAAGAATGAAGATGTTTTTGTTAATTGTAAGCAGTTACAGCACATGAATGCACAAGTCATCTCTGATACCAAGATGAGATTGACAGACATCAAGGCTTGGTGCCCTGTGTCATCCCATGATTAGTGTATTTTAAGGCAAAGTAGCTTTGGCAGACAACTTGCTGATAGTGCTTTACGTGATGGCTGGCTTGTTAGCAACTGGCTGGACACTCAGTGTTTCATATGACCTACACTATTCATTGTAACAATAATCATGACATTACATATGCCAGATAACTGTGGCTAACCATACAGATGCTGGCATATGGAGCGCACCATATGACTCCTCAGTTGCAGATGGCAGTGTCTGGATGTGTCAGGTGGGTGTCTGCTCTACCAGCCAATGAAGGTCTGCAGCATTGTAATTGCATATGTGAGGTTGATTAGCATAGTCCATATATGGTTGTTCCAGTGTGGCAAACGAGCAGGGTTCAAGGTAACTTGAATCATCTCCTGCCAGTGACCACTGAGGTCTAGTTCAGGATTGCTCAGGAGATCAGGTGGTGTCATGAAGGGGAGAGAACCTGAAAAATGAGAGCGCCTGCTGTATAATACGACTGCCTTGCATTTGCAGTTAAGAAGCCAGAAGTTAGGTTGCCCAGCAAAGCAGATGGAGATCCCTTTAGCTCGATTATGCTGCTGCTTCCTGATTTAGAGGCCCCAGGTTTACTGCTAGCTAGCTTCCTTTTTATGAGGACATACAATTAAAAAGGAAAGGGTTGCGAGTGATTTCTCAGTACAGACAGACTGGTAGTCAAGGGATTTATATACCAAGGATGATGGGCTTAGGGCAGCACATTTTGCTTGTGTTCTCCTATTTGGTCCCCTTCATGTTTCTTGGCATTATAATAGGTGTATGATGATACCATGAGGGTGCCCCTAATCTGTATGGCCCCAGTACAAGTTGCTTTCAGCTTTGTATTTTTTTATGTTGAACTATAATTTACTTAATATTGATGTTTTTTCTGATTCTGTATGGTTCATGTTTCTTGCATCTTTGTAGTTCTAATTTGTTTGTTTTATTTAACAAATTCCACTTCATTTATGAGCTTTTGGTATTTGTGTTTTTTATTAGCTACATGATAGCACTCCTGCCATTGTCGGAAGGAAATTCACATCATTTAACTATTCATTTAGTGGAACTGCAGAACAATCTGGATAGAATAAAGGTAAGCAGTTTTTTTTTAAATTTTTTTTTTAAATTGACATTTGTAAAACTATTACGCTTCTTGTGGAAGAAGTAGATGATGATGGTCATGTGGACATCTGGCCTTCAATCCAATAATGTTAGGACTGCATGGGCCTTGATTAGGTGGCGGCAGCAGCAGCACAAATCACCATCACAGAAAACCGGAAAAAGAACAGCGGAGAAATTAGGGGTTAGTACAGATTGTGGAGCCATGAAACAATGATAATTCAATGCATATACTGAAATCAGGGTTACACTAAAATGAAGCTATAAGAAAGCCATATCAAAATAATGGGTTTTTAGCAGTTTTTTTAAAGTGTTCCACTATATTAGCCTGTCGGTAAGCTACACCATAACAGCAGAAAGCTGCCTCACCATTTCTTTTAAGTTTAGCTCTTGGAATTATAAGCAGACGCTCATTTGAAGATCTGTGGTTACAATTTGAAGTGTAAGGTGAGAGGGATTCCGAAATGTAGGATGGAGCAAGATGAATTAAGGCTTTGTAAACCATATGCAGTATTTTAAAGTCAATTTTAAATGGCATGGGTAACCAGTGTGGTGACATCAAAACTGGGGAGATGTGCTTGGATTTTCTTTTCCTAGTTAAGATTCTGGCAGCTGCATTCTGCACTAGTTGAAATTGATTGATGTCTTTTTTTTTGGGTAGTCCTAGTAATCTGATTAATTTGTGATTTAAAATTTAGGTCAGAGTCAATAATTAACCCTAAATTTTTTACATTTGTCTTGACTTTTAAGCCTATTGGATCAAGTTTATTTCTAATATCCTCATTATATCCATTTTTGCTAATCCCTAAGATTTCTGCTTTCTCCCTATTTAGTTTGAGAAAATTACTACTCATCCACTCAGAAACACAAGTAAGACATTGGGTCAGTGGATCATAAGGTGCTATTGATAAACATAGCTGTGTGTCGTCGGCATAGTTGTGGTAGCTCACGTTATGCCTTGAGATAATATGACCTAATGGAAACATGTAAATCGAAAAGAACAGTGGACCCAGGATAGATCCTTGTTGAACACCATACAGAATGTAATGTGTCTTTGAAGTATAATTACCACAACTAACAAAAAATTTTCTACCTGTTAAATAAGACTCAAACCAATTTAAAACATTGCCAGAGGGGCCCACCCACTGACTAAGGCGATTTATAAGAATATTGTGATCAATGTGTCAAATGCGGCACTCAGACCTAAGAGAATGAGAACAGATATACTGCCTCTGTCTGCATTTACCTGCAAGTCATTGACTATTTTAATGAGTGCAATTTCTGCACTGTGATTTGTACTAAAACCTGACCGAAACTTGTCAGGAATAGAATAGAAAGGTAGGTTAGAAATCGGTCTAAAATTTTCAAAAACACAAGGGTCGAGATTATTTTTCTTGAGCATGGGTTTAACAACAGCGGTCTTAAGATAGTCTGGGAAGACCCCCATATCTAATGATGAATTTTCTATTCAATTATGCTATACTCGGTTTCTTTAAAAAAAAACTTATTGGGTCAAGAAGACAAGTGGAGGGTCTCAGTTGAGAAATGATTTTATATAGATTGGGTAAATCTACTCTGGTGAAAGAATTTAATTCACTTAAAATGGAATACTGGGGTTTAATAGGATCAGTATTTTGGGGGGATGTACTATATTATTTCTAATATCATTAATTTTGTGATTGATTTAATCCACAGTCTGTTTTTATAGTTTTAATAGAGTGCAGAAATGGTGAAATGGTTATTAAATAATTTGCATTTATGCCACACTGTCTGGATTTTTTACATGAACTGAGGTTGCTTATTAAAGTATTGATGCAGTGCACATTTGAGTTAGTTTATTACACAGTTATCATGTCCTAGCAATGGATAATGGAAAGAATTAGGATTAAAACTACATAGTCAAGGGAGATGCAGTTACCCTACAGATGTTTTCAGAGAGGACCTGGGCACCGAATTTATTAGAATGCAGACCATTCCACCAGAAGAAACGTGGCCTGTCCCAGAAGAGATCCCAGTTGTCCACGAACCTGGTGTTTTGTCCCTCGCAGAACCCTTTCAACCAGATGTTTAATGCCAGCAGACGACTGTAGCACTCATCTGATCTTCTAGCCAGAGATAAGGGACCCGGGGTCCTCTCCTTTTGTGGCATTAATAAGTGTTGTGAAATTCTCCTTAAGAATCTCTGACTGTCGGTATCTCATGTGGTTTACCCCAGCATGTATAACAATGGTTCCCACTGCCCTGTTCTTGTGCCTCGTAAAGTCGGGACTATTCTCATAACATCTCGTACACGAGCACCGGGAAAACAAAGAAAAGATTTCTGTTTAAGGCAAAAAATGTTTAGGTTTCGTACGATAGAATCTCCAATCACAAATGCATCACCCGGGGTTACTGACATGGTGGTGGAGCAGAGAGGGTCGAACCGGTTCTAGATGGAGATGCATGCCTGGGCCGATGGAGGTGATCTAGTTTTAACACTAGAATTACCAAAGCCTACAAAAAAGCATGTAAACTCGGCCCACCTTAAGTCCGTTTGCTCCTCTCTGTCAGCAACTTTTGTCTTGTAAATGTGTCAATAAGTCCAAGCAGCCTGCTATCCTATCCTCCCACTGCCACAGAAACGGCAAAAAAGCTCAAGCCTTGTTTATCAGGGAGTGAGGTAGTACCTACAGCTGTATAGGCTAAAAAATATATCATTATTTGGAACACTTGCATTTCACGTGTGTTCCATGTCTACAAAGATCTATGTAAGTGTAGGATGACAGGAAACGCAAGAAATGTTGAACACATACCTAAAAGACAAACTTTTTCCATATTTTAGTACTAATGACACTTCACGCTAGTGTTTAGATCTGGACAGTGTATGTGCCCAAAAATGAAGTCTGACTGTATTCTTGTACCATTGCTCGCGTACTGAAGTGTCAGCAGGCATTTTTTGTGGCTTTACACATGTAATTTGTGAGCATGCCCTTGTCGATCAAGCACAGCAAGCGCTGCAGTCTTCTTGTGAATTTACGCTGTAGAATGATAAGTAAATAAATCAAGGTCAATAACATTCAATCTGACTTTTTATTTAAGTAACATGTAAATGTTTGTTATGTAAAGACCATCATAAAACATAATCACAAACAGGATTTGCACGATACATTGGCGAGCTCTGTAAGCCATTCTGTTTCGTTGAAGGACAGGTGTGGAGCAGACTGACTGGCAGGATGATGCCGGACCTCATCCTGCATCCAAACGGTGCCATCTTTCGTGTTTACGCCTGGTGCAGCTGCATTGTTCTTATATGTGAGTGGATGTTTCTTGCGGGGAGGGCTTCTGTTTCCTTTCTCCGATGTAGAACCCTTGTCCTCATCTGAGTTCACCTCTGCTATAGCACGTCTTTATTTGAAAACAGCAATGTCAGAGCGGGGCGAGCGTGAACGTGACTGAGAGAATAAAACTGAATTTAAAAAAACGCTAACTTTTGCAAGTACCATACATTTACACCGACTGTTACAGACTCAAATCAAATGTATGTTTTAATTGTATAACAATTAGAGCAGCTAACTACTCAAAATGTTAATTTTGAGTCAGTGTTTCTTACTGTCGTACTACCAAAGAAGTCACGACAACGACCCACACTAACCCGATTTTTTTTTTTTTTCTTTGGTTATAGTCTTATAAAAACGCACTTGTTCTGTTATATTTGTACCTTTTGTGAAAGTGCTTATTTGATCAGTCTTCACACAAGTGTATACACTTAATGTCAAAATTTTGTCGTTAGTACTGAAACATGAAAAAAGTTTTTCTTTTAGGTATGTGTTCAGCATTTCTTGCATTGCCTGTCATCCTACACTTGCATAGATCTTTGTAGACAAACACATATATGAAATGCATGTGTTCCAAATAATGATATATTTTTTAGCCTATACAGCTGTAGGTACTACCTCACTCACTGATAAACAAGGCTTGAGCTGGGAGAGCAATTTTTGCCGTTTCTGCGGCAGTGGGAGGATGGGATAGCAGGCTGCTTGGGCTTATCGACACATTTATAAGACAAAATACGCTGACGGAGAGGAGCAAATGGATTTAAGGTGGGCTGGGTTTACAAGTTTTTTCGTAGGCTTTGGTAATTCTAGTGTTAAACCCCCGCCTGCATCGCTGAAACTGTTGGCGTGGTTCCAATGACGCACGGGGTCAATCCTTAAATCAATCTCCAATTCCCAAGAAGGTCTGAAAGAATTAGTGGATAAGAAAGAACTGAAGATAAGAGTAGGTTGGTCAGCCAAGCTCAGTATATTTGTACTGCAACTCTCATTAGGATAAGCTGATTGAAAATGATAATAAATGATGAAATTACCTTTTTAGTGTAATTGTCATATAAAACAGATATGGTAAAGTATGATTAATTATATTATTTTATTAATTGTTTAGAAAGTATTCACATAAATAATTTGAGTGACATACTGTTTGTTAGACTTTCAAGTGACTAGTTAGAGAAGCTTGTAATATCAATTTGTTTGCTGTTATTTAATCTATTTTATTATTTTTCATTTCTAGTCTATGACTTCTGTAAAAAACAGAGTATGTTAGAATATATGTAGGGCTCTGTAAGATGACGAGAAGTGTAAAATAAAAAAATGTGATCATTTTACATTAGACCCTAGATATCATTGCGACTTTGCCTTATGTCTCTTTGACCAGTGCAATTTAACTCAGATAAAACTTATAGCTCAGGAATTGTTGGTTGCTTTTCAGCTCCTTATTTCATTCTGCATTTAAATATCTTGTGCATTTGTTAATTTGTAACTGAGGCATATTGTTTTCATGATATCATGTTTTAGATACTAGGGACTGTTGCAGCACCCCAGACACAACTCCACATACGCAAGTCTTGGATTCAAAACAAGTATTTTTTTATTTTACAAAACCTTTAACAGGCTCACTTTCCACACTCTGAGCACAGCAATTTACTCTAATTCTCCCTTTTTTCTTCTCCACTCCTCCAAGTGAGTGTTTTTTAACTCCTCTTCCGACTCTTCAGTTGAAGTGGAGGGCTTCCTTCTGAGCTCCAGGTTAGAAGTACTTCCAATGCCAAATACTAGTCTTCTGAGTGAAGCGGAACCCAAGTCTTCCGTTCCCGACAGCTCCCCCTGGGAGCCCCCATGGAACTCAGCAAGGCCGTCTTATGGGACCACAACTCCTATGCTGCCCTGCAGGGGTCCGTTTGCCATAAGGGATGCAGCCATCCAGTGTTTTGGGGTACGACCTGCATGTGGGGGGCAGTCTCACTTTGTCTCATATACAGTAATCCCTCGCTATATCGTGCTTCGCCTTTCGCGGCTTCACTCCATCGCGGATTTTATATGTAAGCATATTTAAATATATATTGCGGATTTTTTGCTGGTTCGCGGATTTCTGCGGACAATAGGTCTTTTAATTTCTGGTACATGCTTCCTCAGTTGGTTTGCCCAGTTGATTTCATACAAGGGACGCTATTGGCAGATGGCTGAGAAGCTACCCAACTTACTTTTCTCTGTCTCTCTTGCGCTGACTTTCTCTGATCCTGACCTAGGGGGATTGAGCAGGGGAGCTGTTCGCACACCTAGACGATACGGACGCTCGTCTAAAAATGCTGAAAGATTATCTTCACGTTGCTATCTTTTGTGCAGCTGCTTCCTGAAACGACATGCTGCACGGTGCTTCGCATACTTAAAAGCTTGAAGGGCACGTATTGATTTTTGCTTGAAAAACAAACTCTGTCTCTCTCTATCTCTCTATCTCTCTCTTTGTCTGCTCCTGACGGAGGGGGTGTGAGCTGCCGCCTTCAACAGCTTTGTGCCGCGGTGCTTCGCCCTATTGATTTGTTTGCTTTTCTCTATCTCTGTGACTTTATATGCTCCTGACGGGCACTCCTTTGAAGAGGAATATATGTTTGCAAATTTTTAATTGTGAGACGGAACTGTCATCTCTGTCTTGTCATGGAGCACAGTTTAAACTTTTGAAAAAGAGACAAATGCTTGTTTGCAGTGTTTGAATAACGTTCCTGTCTCTCTACAACCTCCTGTGTTTCTGCGCAAATCTGTGACCCAAACATATGGTTTCTACTTCGCGGATTTTCTTATTTCGCGGGTGGCTCTGGAACGCAACCCCCGCGATGGAGGAGGGATTACTGTACGTGGTCTTACGACCAGGAAAGAGTCCATTACTTATCCCGATTGAAATGCTTCATTCATTTTGTCCTTCCTGCAGAGTGGCATCACAGCTGTTTATGTGATTTCCGTTCATGTCTGCTGGGATGTTAGTCCTGTTGTGCTTTCCTTCTGTATCATTCATTATGTTGGCCTCCTGGCTAGGTTAGGGAAGGGAGTCCATCCCGCCTGGGAAGGCCGTTCTGTCCATTGCAGTGTCTAAATTGAGGAAAAGTGCTATGGGAGCTTTGTTTCTACCACCGTAGAACTCTAGATTGATCCTTCTGAAAATTAATTGTACCATGTATTGCCATAAAATTTATGAGCTTGTCCTTCAGCACCTTCAAATAAACTGGTTCTGTCATTGTAGTGTTTTTTTGCATTATCCAGATGCCTGCACACCCAAATGCTAAAATGGTACCATTTTTTGTTTTTTTTCATTTGCTTGACAGTTGTCAGTGGGCACATGCCCAGTATAATTTTTAAACTGAGTGAAGGTCACTTCATCTATAAACATCATGAGGTTGCCAGAAAGGGTTGTGTGGCACTCACAATTTCTTAGCAAAACAGGAAGCACCAGGGCTCTGAAGACTTGGACCTTCGTCCTTTTGCAATGTGGTTGAGAGACATGGACGCTATCCAGTGATCTGAGACGAAGGCTGGACTCCTTTGGTACTATGTCACTTCAGAAAATCCTTGGGTACTGCTGGTTTGACTTTGTGTTGAATGAGCGGTTGCTCATGGAGTCCCAAATGAGGCACATTACCTGCATTGTGAGAGAGCATCAGTTATGGCACTACAGCCATGTGGCACGATTCCCTGAGGGTGATCCGGCTCGCAGGACCCTCATTGTTGATGACATGAGTGGCTGGACCAGTCCAAGGGGATGCCCACAAAACACCTGGCTGCGGCAGATAGATGGTCATTTCTGGAGGGTGGGACTGGACTGTGTGTCTGCCTGGGGATTGCCAACCAGGATCTTAAACTGTTTTGTCGTGTTGTGGGTGCGGCAATGCACTGCACCAGTGCATGCTCCCCAAACTGACCTGACCTGAACAATGTTTAACAAAATATATTCTATGATAAATATATACACACTCGAAATAATATGCATTCCAGTCTACCTGTTTGTTTTTTTAGTCAAATATTAATTTAATAAGTTTGCTGGTAAACAATATGGCATTCTACCAGTAATTAATCAGAGCATCATAACAGAAATCACACTAGCCCAAAATACCCCAAATGAAGTTGACATTTTATGTCATTATATGATGAAAGGAAATATCAGCTGTGTGTTCACAAACGTTTGTGCCTAACTGTATACTGATTTGTTGCCCTATTCTCCTATCATGACATTGTTTCTGTATATTTGTTTCATTATAATATGCCATTTATGAAATTATCTTGTTAAGACCTAATTGTACGTGTGTTTGCATCGTAAAGCCCATTGTGATTGGGTTCTCCATGCCTGGTGTTACATAAAAATATATAGATTCCTACCTGCCTGTTATGGATGTGTCAGAAGTTACCCACTCAGTATTACTAGCAAGTCTATTATTTTTGATGGCTGTGGTTTAAGAATAACAAAAAGGTGAGGATGCTTATGTTTACATATCTCATTTAAGTTCAATAAATTTTCTGACTGCTATCTAAAATGTACAGTGTCATCCGGTAGGTTCCATGTTATTCTGTTTGTTTTACAGAACAGTTTATGTCCACCAGATGTTGAAAATGTAAGTGTTGATCATTTTTTTTCAGTTTTGCAATCCTGTCCGCATTAAAAACAATTAGCACATTATACACACTGATCAGCCACAACATTAAAACCACCTGCCTAATATTGTGTAGGTCCCCCTCGTACCATCAAGACAGCTGGGACCTATTTAAGGATGGACTCCATAAGACCTCTGAAGGTGTCCTGTGGTACCTGGCATCAAGCCATTAGCTGCAGATTATTTAATTCCTGCTAAGTTGCAAGTTGGAGCCTTCATAGGTCAGACTTGTTTTTCCAGCACATCCCACAGATGCACATTTAGATTGAGATCTGGGGAATTTGGGGACAAAGTCAACACTTTGAAGTCTTTGTCATGTTCCTCAAACCATTCCTGAACATTTTTTGCAATCTGGAAGAGTGCATTATCCTACTGAAAGAGGCCAATGTGATCAGGGAATACCAATGCCATAAAGGCGTGTATGTAGTACAAATGGGGACTTTGAGACTGATTTATCCTATTTGAGTTTTTGTTTACATTTTGACATGTATTTTTGTTTGTATATTGTAAACCCAATGGAAAAGAAAATCTGTACATGTGTTTGCTTTGCAAAGTTCTTTTGTGATAGGTTTTTCTTCCTGTTTGGTATTGTATAAAAATATATAGATTCCTGCTGCTCTGATAGATTTATAGAAGTTACTTACTCAGTCTGCTAGTAAGTCTACAATTTTTGCTGCCTATGATTTAAAAATAACTTAAAGGGTATAAATTTTGTTATTTTAATAATAACTGAAAGGCAAGGATGTTTAAAAAAAACATATCTCATTCCATCTCAGTAAATCTAATGTCTTGCCAGCTATCTAAATATTGCATAATATCTGATTTGTCTCAGCTAATTCATTTAAATACTGCAAATTGTTTAAGCTCTCTGTTGTGCTGTAAATTTCTTATTTTCTTTCTTTACAGGATAATAATGACAATTTATACACACCACATGTGGAAAATATTGAAAATGTAAGTGTTGGTCATTTTATTTTTGCATTAAAAACAATTGCCATATCTTTCTTGCATTTCCTTGTTGTGGTTGGTATATATAGAGTGTCAGTGTAAAAGAATGAAAAAATGAAAATCAGGGGTGTGATGTAATAGGCTTTTATCTAGAAAGCTAGATGGTGAACAGTACTATTACTACAGTTTGAAAACTAGTGCCTAACATGCTAGTAATCATGAACAGCTTTTGATCATACTTATCATCAGTTTCCGTTTGTTTTAGCTTTCAGGGGTACGGTAAGTACTGCTGCATTATTGCAGGACCCGATCCTTGGATTTGATTCAAAATGGCTTTGTATACTCCGTATGAGTTCTCCTGTGTTCGTTTGCATTTTCTTCCTAGGCCTTAAAGGCTTGTAGAAAAGCCTTTTGTCATTGGTAAATGAACCAAGTGTGAATTCTGATGTACATATTCTCTGTGTTGCCTGTTGACCCATTGGAGAGTTTCTTGCTTGGTCTGTATTGCTGCTGGGGTAGACTCTATCTCTCACTGATCCAAGAGGAAAAAATGATTAAATATGCTTATATTGTGGACCACTAGGCTGGCACCACCGCCTCAACCCGACACAGACAAGCTTGGAACACAAGTTCTAGTCATACACATTTTTTAGATTTATTTTTCTCATGGGAAACGCCTTAAGCCGTTTCCCACAAGGACAACACAGTTCCCAGCACAAGCACTACACAGCAGAACTCAACACAATACTCGCCTTCTTTTCTTTTTCTCCTCCACTCCCGGCAAGTTTTGTCTTCCTCCTCCCGACTCTGGCTCTCTGAGTAGTGGCTGCTGGCTCCTTTTATAACGCACCCTAAAGTGCTCAAGGTGCTTGATGACCTAATTCCGGGAGCACTTCTGGGTGTGGCAGAACTGCCCATAAGGGCTCAGCAGATCCTCTGCAGCACCCCCTAATAGAGCACACAAATCGCAACTGGGCTGTACCAAACTCCAACTCCTATGGAGCCCTGCAGGAGTCAGAGGCACTGCTCCAATCCAGGGGGGCTGCCACCTAGCGCTCCAGGGGAAGTAACGTTCTGAATACGCTTGCTCCCCTGGTCCTTCAAGCATGGAGGTGTCCCAGCAGGACAAAGGCCCCGGCCACACACTACAATATATATATATATATATTATTAACATATTATTCTTACAGCATTCAGCTGAAATGTGGGCTTTTAAAGCAGATGCAATTTTGTTTTGTGGGTTTTTTCTTTAAACGGTATATAAGGATGGGTGCAGTGCCCCAAAGTTTAGGTGAGTTGTCATGAAAATTAAATCAACTGAGTTTTGGGCCATTTAACACTAGAATTCCTGAGGCCTACGAAAAAACTCATAATCCCGGCCCACCTTAAATCCCTTTGCACCTCTCCATTCAGCATCTTTTGTTTTGTAAATGTGTCAATAAGCACAAGCAGCCTGCTATACCATCCCCCCCCCACTGCTGCTGAAATGGTAAAAAGCTCTCTCAGCTCAAGCCTGGTTTTTCTGCAGGTACCTGGAGCTGTATAGGGTAAATATATTATTTGGAACACATGCATTTCACCCATGTTCTGTGTTTGCAAAGATCTATGTAAGTGTAGGATGACAGGAAATGTAAGAAATGTTTAGCCCATACCTAAAAGACAAACTTTTTTCATGTTTTAGTACTAATTACACAATTTTAACATGAAGTGTATAATGTGTGAAGACTGAAGTCCAGATATTAAATAATTTGCCACAGGTGGACTCCAGAAATATTTCAAGGATAATTAAAGAAAACAGGATGTGGAGAAAATAGTGGGAGTCTGGATGCTTTCTGAATCTACTGTATTTGCTAATATACCTGTTTTAGACATGCTGCCTGAGCTTTTACTTAACTGCTTCCATTAATATTCATGATACATGCTAATCGTACTGGCCCAAAGGAGTGAAAGTAAAGACCGTCCCAGTCAGAGACGTAGCTTACTGACAGATGTCCCTGAGGTTGAATGCATAGGGTACAATACAGAGAGTGAGACAAGTAAGAAGTTAAGTTTTATATAGTTGGTTTTGAGATCTCTTCATATCCCCCATTAAGAAACAAACCTAAGAGATTAGTTGTGTTAGCAGCATATCTCAGATGACCTAATAACACAATTAAACAGCTTGTAAGAAGGGAAAGGGAGGCAGTCACATTTGTGCTATTGTGGGAGATGTTGATGCAGAGTTTTACTGTATGTGTGTTTTATTATTTAATCCAAAGTTTGTATAAGGCAATTGTGTTTTCATGTAAAACACCCTAATCCCAAAGTCTAAATTATATAGTACAGTACACTCCCAAAATTTGTGGGGGTTACGTTCCTAGAGTACCCGCAAATTGTGAAAAGCTGCGACTTTTGGATGTGGTTAAAAAATGCCTTTTAAATTCCTATTTTTGTAGTTTAAACCCTAAATACAGTATGCCCCCAAAGCACTTTAATTTCGTTGCAAACTCAGCTTAATACATTACCTAAAAAATTACCTTAATACATTACCTAAAAACAGAATGTAAAGTTAAACCTATATACTGTACAGTACTGTACTGCTATGTCTCCCGCAGTGCTAGAATATAAAATACCGATGTTACTGCTGTGCATACTGCAATTCATGCAATCGCGTTTTCTTTGGTAAATACATAATTTCATTTAATTAAAATACAGTAAAATGTATGGGTACTCACCAATGATGAATGATATTGATGAAGTAGCTGTGCAGTACGATGCAGAGGATGTAAAACTCCTTGGGTGGCGCCTCTTCTTCAGGCGCTTCAGGAGGAGTCGTATCTTTGGACAGGTATTCTTCTGGTGGGGTTTCGTGCTGGCTTTTCTTTATAGGTTTCAGGAACATTGTGATGGGAAGTTGCTATATTGTCTCCTGTAGAGAACTGCTGGTACAATTTCCGTGCTTTCTCACAGATTGTTACCATCCAAGGGGATGTTCTTCTTCCTGCAGTCGGTGATCCACAATGCCAAGGCAGATTCCATCCTGACGATATTTTTATTCCTTACGGTCGTTACCTTTTTGACACTATCACAGAAACTTACAGATATGGTACTCCAGATCGCTGCTTTGGTCTTCTTTATGTTCTTCTTTTTAATGACTCAGGAGTCGCCGCGAGCGGTAGCCTTTCCAGCAGCTTCATGTGTGACTTTTATCTTTCTACCTTTTTCTCTATTTCTCTCTATTTCACTGAACGCAGCACCCGGAGGCACTTGTGCTGATCGCTGGAGATTTTAACCATGTGGTGCTGGACAAAGCATTACCTGCCTTCTCCCAGTATGTGGATTGTAACACCTGGGGAAATAGGACTATTGACTTACAGTATGCAAATATTAAGGACGCATACAGTGCCACCCGCTGCCTGCGCTTGGGAAAGCAGATCATAACCTGGTTCTGCTTCAGCCTCACTACAAACCAAGAGTGAGTGAGCTACCTACAACCACACGCTCATTCAGGAAGTGGTCCCCCAAGGCAGAGCAGGCTCTGAGAGACTGCTTTGGAACTACGGACTGGGATATCCTGCAGGGATCATATAGTGAGAACATTGAGGAGGTTGTTGACTGCACTACTGACTACATCAACTTCTGTATGGACATTGTAGTTCCAGTAAGACCAGTATGCTGCTATACTAACAAGCAGCCATGGGTTACAAGTGACATCAAGGGCCTTTTGAACCAGAAGAAAAGGGCTTTTAAAGGCGGTGATCAGCATGAGCTCAAGCTCGTGCAGAAGGAACTCCGAGTCCAGCTCAGGGCGGCGAAGGAGCAGTACAGGAGAAAGCTGGAGTAGAAGTTGCAAAATAACAGCATGAAGGAAGTGTGGGATGGGATGAAGATCATCACTGCCTGCAGCTCGAAGCGGGGTGCTACCATCGAGAGAGATGTGGAGAGAGCAAACCTGATGAACAACTTCTTTAACAGGTTTGACCACCCTAACCCACTCTCACCTCGGAGTTCTGCACCCTCCACCCATCCTTCTGCATATACCAGCATAGGAGAGAGTTTCCCCCAACCCACAATTACAGCAGCGCAGGTGAGCAGAGAGCTGAGGAGACTTTTTGCCAACAAAGCAGCAGGTCCAGATGGAGTATCGCCATGACTGCTGAAGGTCTGTGCGTTGTAGCTGGGGAATCCTCTACAGCGCATCTTCAAGCTGAGCCTGGAACAGGGGAGAGTCCCGAGGCTTTAGAAAACATCTTGTATCACCCCAGTCCCAACGGTATCACGTCCTAGTGAGCTGAATGACTTCCGGCCTGTTGCTCTGACGTCACATGTGATAAAGACCATGGAGCGGCTGCTGCTTCACCACCTGAGGCCACGGGTCCACCACGCCCTCAACCCTCTACAGTTCACATTCCAGGAGAGGGTGGGAGCGGAGGATACCATCATCTACATGCTACACCGATCCCTCTCCCACTTGGACAGAGGCAGTGGTGCAGTAAGAATTATGTTTCTGGACTTCTCTAGCACCTTCTACACCATCCAACCTCTGCTCCTTAGGGACAAGCTGACAGAGAAGGGAGTAGATTTATACCTGGTGGCATGGATCGTGGACTATCTTACAGACAGATCTCGGTATGTGCGTCTCAGGAACTGCAGGTCTGACATTGTGGTCAGCAACACAGGAGCACCACAGGGGACTGTACTTTCTCCAGTCCTGTTCAGCAGATATACATCGGACTTCCAATACAACTGAGACCTGCCACCTGTAAAAGTTAGCTGACGACACTGCTATCATGGGCTGCATCAGGAGTGGGCAGGAGGAGGAGGAGTATAGGAACCTAATCAAGGACTTTGTTAAATGGTGCAACTCAAACCACTTACAACTGAACACCAGCAAAACCAAGTAGCTGGTGGTGGATTTTAGAAGGACCGCGCCCCTAACGGATCTCGTGATCATCAGAGGTGACTGTGTGCAGAGGGTACAGACCTATAAATACCTGGGACTGCAGCTGGATGATAAATTGGGCTGGACTGCCAATACTGATGATCTGTGTAAAAGAGGACAGAGCCGACTATACTTCCTTAGAAGGCTGGCATCCTTCAAAATCTGCAATAAGATGCTGCAGATGTTCTATCAGACGGTTGTGGCGAGCGCCCTCTTCTACGCGGTGGTGTGCTGAGGAGGCAGCATAAAAAAGAGGGATGCCTCACGCCTGGACAAACTGGTGAGGAAGGCAGGCTCTATTGTAGGCATGGAGCTGGACAGTTTGACATCTGGCAGAGCGACGGGCAGTGAGCAGGCTCCTGTCAATCATGGAGAATCCACTGAACAGGATCATCTCCAGACAGAGGAGCAGCTTCAGTGACAGACTGCTGTCACCGTCCTGCTGCACTGACAGATCAGTATGCTGCTGCTGGAGTATGTGAATTTCCCTTTTGGATTAATAAAGTATCCATCTATCTCTATCTATGTAGCGTGCGGTGCTTTTATTAATGCCATAGTGGTGCGCTACTGCAGCATAACTTTTTAGTTCCTGGAGCAAATCCAGTAGTTCAGCCTTCTCCTGGAGTGTTTTAAACTTTTTCTGGCGCTTAGACTCAGTGCCAGAAACCTTAGAAGGTGCACAGCGTTTCGGCGTCATCTTGTGCGTTTAAGAATAACAAATTGAATACAATAGCAAAGTAGAAAACACAAGGACGTTCAGCTGGAGACACGTCACAGGGCAGCAGTCAATTAGCAGCAAGGAGAAATGAATAACGCTCTTGGATTGGCTACTTTCACTATCCTAACCCGCGTTTCCTTCAGCAGTTGCTTCCTGTTCTCTCTACAGCACAGTATTGCCACGAAAAAAGCCATAAAATATTGTTGAAGCTATTTGCACTTTCCGCTAAAAATTAATAGTTAGGTTCTAAGGAAAAATCCGTGAACTCTAAACCGTGACTTCACGGGGGTCTACTGTATATAATATCTACTCAGCTAGCTAATATTGAACTTTTATCCAAATATTTGTCAGGTAGATTCTGTTTAGGGGTAGAGATTGGGGATGGGGAACTTGGAATGCAATCCTTAGTAAGTGTGCTTAAATTTGATTATGAACAAAGATAACACATGAGGTAGTGTCTGTGATCACAGAAGAACATCATTAAGAAGTTGCACGTTCTACTTTATTGTCAGGGAGCAATACTACATTAAGGTTTCTTGTTAAACATTGCTAGTTTGTAGTAATATCTGCAAAGTCTGTACTATTAAAGGTTTGTATGAACTAGATCAGATCTAGAGTATTATGGAAAGTTGTTGATAGTTCAGTACAGTTTGATGAAGTTTTGTGGCTTAGTTATTTGATAATATGATGTTAAATAAAATAAAATTATGATGATTGAAGCACAGGTAAGGATTTCACTGTTCTCTGTATTTGTGATAATACTAAAGCTAAATTGTTGTTTACTTACAGTAAGAGTGATGAATAAAAAACATTTGTTCAGGAAATTACTTCTATGTAAGAATGAAGTTTGGATTTTTAAAAGTGGTTCTGAAAAAAATAGAGCACAAACTTCACTATATGTTTGATCAAGTGAATAAAAACGACATCAGGTCTGACTTTGGATATCCTCATCTGTCAACTTGGAAAATATAAAATATCATACCATAATATCTCATCCAGTATCATTTTATGAGACTATACTTCCTTCTTTATAAATAATTATAAACAAACATCAATTTGTCCATTTTTAAAGCAGGCTGTTTAATAATAAAAATACACAATTTATATTTTAAGTTCATGTAATTTTACTAAGGAGATGCAGAATCCTACAGTTCATGTTAACTAATCTTGTCATACTCAAACTAAGTTGTTTATTTTCATAACCAGATTGTTTTTATTTTCCAGACATCCTGCAACAATTCAGTTCTTTATTGCTTTACTTTGGAGATGCAAGTTTTAATATTTGAAAGTGAATCTAATAATATCTTAAAATCAATAGATGAGTCTTTACAGTATATTAAAAAACAGGTAAGCATAACAGATCTATTTTCCATCCATCCGTCGTTACATTTTTGAAACTACTTAGAGAAAAACGAATTCAATTTTACAACTAGCTCTGTTATCCTGTGTTATTTCTCAAGACAATGGGCCTTGCTTTTAGTGGCATTGGTTAATCAAACATATGAAAAGTACTATAGAGTATTTTGTTTTACCATAGTAGGGGGATGTCACCCCTAAATATGGATTTATCAAAATGTCCTTTCTTAGTTAGTACCTATTGGCCTAGGTGTGCCATCTTGTCAAATTTCAGCTTTTTAACTAAACAGGAAATAGTGTTTTTGTTGGTGGGTGAATGAGTGAGTAAGTCAGCTTTGCATTAGATAGATAGATATGTAAAGCCCAATCAAATTCACTTTCTACATTTGAAACAATGAGAAGTCAAGCAAAATTACACATTTTATTGGCTAACTGAACAGATTATAATATGCAGCCTTTCAAGGCAGCTTCGGCCCCATCTTCAGGCAAGATGCAATCATTTTAAATATAAAACAGAAATAGCAGATTTAATACTAAACTGGGAGGGGACCCCCCAGTAGAAGATGCAAAATAATTTAAAAGTTAAAATGTCTACAGTAACCACAAAGTTAACTTTTATCTGTATAGCTTTCATGAAGAAGCTAAGCATCAAACAAAGAGTCATAGCGGTGTTATTCTGTGTCTTTTCAGTAATTCTTGGCATTTCTCTCAGAAACAATCAGACATTTTGTCATCCAGTTTGATCATTTAAGTAGTACATCTAGTCCTTCATTTAAAACCATTCAAGGGTTAGATTTAAAATGTAAGGCAAAAGACTGAGATTACTAAAGCTTACATCTGAATAGTCCAAATGTGGTAAAACATAATAGCCACACAATCAAATTTCAGAAAGTAATCTCTAAATGCGGGGTACTGTATGTACAAATCCATTCAACTAAACATCCGTTTTCCAATCTGCTTAACTAGTTTAAAACAATTTTGTTAGTAGTAGTATTCTTATTTTCCTCATGTATTTCCTATTCCTCAGTATATTGTTTTGCTAGTGTAAACCAGGCAGTCTTGTAGTTCAGCAAAATTAATCTTCCTCATACCAAGGTTCAAATCATGCATTTATTTCTTAATCTACAGCCGTCTCTCCTGTAGTAGCCCATGACATGGCAATATATCAGAGAAAACATTTTTTAGAAGCCAGTATACTTATCTGCATGTGAAAGTATGTTATAAAGAACTTAAAAATTTTCCTTTGTGTAGACCTACATACCATTTGTTCCTGTGAAGTATTTTTGCACTTCTTGGTACATTTTGTGTAGATTTAAGAAAGCCCCAAAGATAATATACATCTAGGCAAACAACAGACTTTACTAATTTCATTCATGTTCATAGCTTTTTAATGTACCTAAAGTATAATTCGCATTGTTTTTATGCCTCATGAGGCCAATGATTCCTTGTCTCCCCATTCAGATCTCCTACTACATCAGTTCTTCTTTCAAACTTACAGTTCATTTTAGTCTATAGTGTCCTCTCATGAGTATGAAAGCTGTGTGTAAAGTACTTACTGTACTTAATCAGTGTAGCTTGGGGCTAAAAGATGAAAAATAAATAAATAAAAAGTGGTCAACCTTACCTGATAATCTGAAAAAAAGACCATGTTGATTGTGGTCAAGTATACTTTTTCAATTCATCCTTTTCCAGATCTACTTATTCTGTTTGATAATTGCAGGCTAATGGAGAATTCAAATGGGTAGCCAGGTAAATTTACATATAAACTTGTACTGTCATTTTCCACAGAGTCTTAAACAAGCCACTTTGTCTTAATAGTTTTAATGCTCCATTATGATAAGTGGACAAAAGACCTGACCACAGTGATTGGGCTGCTTCCACAACACAGTGCATACTTTCACTAGCAACATCTTTGTCCTTTTCACATCATCCCAATTCACCACACAGAGCTGTACATCGCTGGACCTGAGAAGAGGAAGCATACCCACATTTTGGCGTGTTTCAGGACCAGTGAGTCATGACAGTCCTCTCAGGCCCATGCTCACAACTTACTGTAGCTATGAAGAAAAATCACATTTGGAGTCTTTCATGCAGAGAATGATGATGCAGGCAGTTATGTTTTAATTTGTTGTAATGTAAATTATAGTATTATAGTGTTCTGTATCTTTGTATTTAATAGAATGTATTATTCATCAATCAAGTGTATAGATGCATTAAAAACCAACAGAAGCAGTGGAGTATCATGAGTGTGTCGGATAAACATTAACCTGCACCATGACTATAAGCAGTGTGCAGTCAAAGAAGAAACAGTTATTTCTGCCCTCGCCCAAGTCAAAGAGCCTCTCAGACAGGGCATCCTGACACTCAGTTTTCATTTCATTCTCCTTTCAATTCTGTCAGTGGCAACTGTAATTCCATAAGTACTGTCATCTTGGTTTAAATGGTTATGTGTATTAAATGTTCACTTGTGTCTGTAGTACTGGCAAAAATGATTAATCTTTGAAAATGATTTATTCTTGTTAGAGTCTGTCACAGGAATTCAGGTACCATACTAAATCTGAAGTTACGAAACTGAGGAAATAAATTTAACTGACCTTTTCTATTTTGAATATACAGGTATACTGTATTCATGTTCCTGTCATGAGGATGGTATAGGTTTGGTGTAGGATTTATTGTTATGGTAGACTTGTAGCATGAGTTGTAAGATTTTTTTCCTCTCTTAGACATGAGCCTTTATCTTAATATGTTTCATTAAATGGAAAATATCTCCTTATTTGAATTCACTTATATATTTGGTTGATCGTCATAACACCTGCATAATCTTTTATGATTGCCTTGTCCACTTTACTTTGCAGGAGAAAGATAGTGTGTTGATTGTGCCCTGAACACTGAGTGACATACTTAAGAAATATTGATAGATTCTGATTCATCAGAACTATGAAGAATAAGGTTTTCTGAGAATGTTACCAAATCAGTTGTGGCATGCAAGCAGCTGTCCCTTAATGTTGTTCCACGTTTAATGTTTAGATTTAATTTATATATATTTTTTGTAGCATGAAGAATTAACTGGCTTTTCTTCATCTCTCCATAAAAAGCTAACACTAGAGTTGCATCTAATTGGGTTTTATTTTGAAACACACTTGAAAATATCCTGTTGTCCTGAGTAATTCTCACATTGATATTCTTATTTTTGGATTTTTTTTGTAATATTTTATAATTTTGTAGAAATTGTCATGTTAATTTATTTCATTAATTGTCTGTGCCTGTTTTTCTTTTGTGTAGATGTGCAAAAGTCTAGCGATCTGTTGGCATCTGTTGGTGGAGGAGTGAGACTTACCATACATTCAATGGAAATAATTTTGGGGCAAATGACAGATTCAAACCACACATTTGCAGTAAGGGAAGGAGGTTATCCAGGACGGAAGTTGTAAAATTCAGTTGTGAGGAGAAGGGCCAGTCTGTTGTTTTAAAGAGAAGTAGAAGCACTATATCAAATTTAGAAGGGAAAACCACCTACCTCAGGCAGACCAAATCCTGTGTTTTTATTACAGTAAACCCTCGTTATATTGTGCTTCAACTTTCACGGCTTCACTCTGTCGCAGATTTTATATGTAAGCATATTTAAATATATATCGCGGTATTTTGCTGGTTTACGGATTTCTGTGGACAATGGGTCTTTTAATTTCTGGTACATGCTTCCTCAGTTGGTTTGCCCAGTTGATTTCATACAAGGGACGCTATTGGCAGATGGCTGAGAAGCTACCCAACAAGAGCACAAATTACGCATTAAATAAAACTCCTCGAACATATTGTGAGCACGGGGGCTGTTCCAACCCCTAGAGCAGGGGTCCCCAACCCCCGGTCCGCGGCCCACTACCGGTCCGCAGCCGTCTGACAGCCGGGCCGCGAGAGAACTGCTGGCAATGGCGACTCACTCAGACTTTTCAGAATGCTTGGCGGGCAGGGCTTTGCAGCGGTGCAGGGAGAGGAGAGAGACAGAGGTGAGAGACTATTACAACAAAGTATTTTTATGGTCCCGACAGTTTCCCCATATGACACGAGTCTATAGAAGTCATGTTACTACGAAGTACATTCAACAGATGCTTTCATTACAACGAAGGGACCTTGAAATGCTTGAACGAATCATCTACAGAGCAGTTAGATCTGTGGTCGCAGCTCAGTTGTGCACATTTGCACAACGATCCCCAAACAGAAACATTGTAAAAAAAATCTTTCTTCGAACTTTCCTCGTACTGTTTTTTTTTTTTTGCTGTTTTTGTTGTCTGTGGTTTTCATTGATTCCTTTTGCTTATTGCTTGTCAACATTTGAAAAACATCCATTGGAATTTAACTCATTGTCACCCTCCTATAGAAACGGCAGACACGAAAAAAAACGATAACAGTGTTAATGTTTGTGATGTGCAATCTGGTGGAATGGCAAATGCAAAGCATATGTCTTTGTTATATGCAAAAAAAGAAGAAAAATCTCGGGTTGCAAACGTATGCGAACTGCTTAATAATAATAGAAATGTTATGTAAATTGTGTATAAAACTTCCACCCCCCCAAGCCCGAACCGGTCCGTGGAAAAATTTGCATCTAATAAAGTGGTCCTTGCTGTCAAAAAGGTTGGGGACCACTGCCCTAGAGGATATGGCCGCTCCTCAAAAAACGCTGAAAGATTACCTTCACATTGCTCCCTTCCTTGCTGGGCTTACATGTGGCTGCTTTGTCAAGCGGTATGCTTCCCGCACGGTGCTTTGCATACTTATAAGATCAAGCAGCATGTATTGATTTTTGATTGTTTGCTTTTCTCTCTCTCTTGCTCTGACATTCTCTGCTCCTGACGGAGGGGGTGTGAGCAGGGGGGCTGTTCGCGCACTGGCCTAGAGGATACGGACGCTCCTCTAAAAAATGCTGAAAGACTACCTTCACATTGCTGCCTTCCTTGCAGCCACTTTGTCCAGCGGTGCTTCGCATACTTAAAAGCCAAACAACCCTATTGATTTTTGATTGTTTGCTTTTCTCTCTCTCTCTCTCTCTCTCTCTCTCTCTCTCTCTGACGTTCTCTGCTCCTGACGCACACTCCTTTGAAGAGGAAGATATGTTTGCATTCTTTTAATTGTGAGACAGAACTGTCATCTCTGTCTTGTCACGGAGCATAGTTTTTAAACTTTTGAAAAAGAGACAAATGTTTGTTTGCAGTGTTTGAATAAAGTTCCTGTCTCTCTACAACCTCATGTGTTTCTGTGCAAATCTGTGACCCAAGCATGACAATATAAAAATAACCATATAAACATATGGTTTCTACTTCGCGGGTTTTCACCTTTCGCGGAGGGTTCTGGAACGCAACCCCCGCGATTGAGGAGGGATTACTGTAGTTTGTTTCGTTTCAAAGCTTGATAAGTCCATACTTGTTGGGTGTATTCTGTTTGTTTTTACTATTGATTATTATTCTGCTATTCCACATACCATTCACCATCCTGTCATTTTAGACCCTTTCTGGACTTGTCATGTCTGTTTCAAGCCAACTTAATCCAGACCAAGGGGTGGGGGGACTTTTCTGAGCTTGAAACTCTTAATAATTTCCTTAAAAAAGAATTTTATTTCTCCCAAGGGAAAATATCTATCTATCTGTCTGTCTGTCATGAAAGATCAGCCTCGACACAGACAGACCCAGATTCTAAGCACACCCGTTTATTGCACAAAACACCACAATATAGCTCACAGTCTCTTTTGTATTTCTTTTCTTCTGCCGCCTCTACTTTTCCCGTCGCAAGCTCCGTCCTCTTTCACCCGACTGGAGTGAGGCAGCCCCTTTTATGGCACACCTGGGTGTTCTCCCCGATGATCTTCCGGCAGCACTTCCTAGTGTGGTGAAAGTGCTGCAGTCCATGGCTCGGGAACCATCCAGGGTGGCTGCCCCCTTGCGTCCAGGGGAATATATTGCCCCTATCCCGGTCCTTCCTTGTTCCAGGTTTCCTGGTGGGGTAAGGTCCCTGGTCGTCTGCCACACTATCTATCGTGTTACACATCCGTTAATGTAAGTGGGGGGTATGGAATGGGGTTAGGGGGCATTCAAATGTGGGAGATTTCACTCTTTTCATCTAAATATACTGATTTTTTTTTTGTGTGGTTTGTTCTTTATCAGTGTGGGGCTAATGAGGAAGTAGCGTTAGTCTCTTGTTCTCCTTGCTTTATTTATTTTTGTACAAAATAAATTGAATTTCTCCAATGCATGTGCTAATCAGCAACAGGATTTTAAGTACATTACAGCAAATCATAGTTATATCCTTTAAAGCAGGGGTATCCAAACTTTTTTCACTGGGGCCACATACAGAGAAATATATGAAGGGCTGGGTCACCCACTAAAGGTGAGGTATATTGCCTCACCTCCTGTGTATTAAGCTAGCAAAATCAATCAAATACAGGTAAATTATGCTTCATAATTGAATATGCTTAAAGAAAAAACAACATCACAGCACTAGATTAATGGGTTTTCATTTATCATATTACAAAGCGCCCTCATCACATGCAATCGAGTAAAAATCAAAAGCACAAGCTTTATCCGACACTTTTTGTTTTAAGTTAGCTGAAAAATCTTCAATTTGCCGCACCACTGTGTTTCTGGACAAGCGAATGTTATTGAATTCCTGCATTTTCTCTGGACACATTATGTGACTTTAGTGAGGCACTGTTTTATGATGTCACCATCTGAGAAAGGTTTCCTGTGTTAGGCAGTGAGTTGCGCTACCTCATAACTAGTTAATGTGGCATTTTCTTGTGTTTTGTTAGCACGGAAAAAATAGTGTTGTTGAGCCAGCAGACTAGCTGCTATTTGGTTAACTTTCTGTTCTCGCTCGGCACCAGTAGGACGTGTAGGTCGGATGTTTGGTTGTGTAGTGTCGATGCACATTATACTCTTTCATCACTGCGATAGTTTCATTGCAAATCAAATAGACACACTTCCCCTTGACTTTTAGGAAGAAGTATTCATGTTCCCCACTGTGTCTGAAATTTTCTGCACTCACTTGCTATTGTGCGTTTCTTTGGTTCTGCCATTTTTGGTCACCTTGTTTCTGAAGACGCTGCCTTGATCAAGATAGTAGCTCTGCCCTGTGTTAAACTTAAGAAGTACAATACAGTTAAGAACTAGTTTCGTGTGTGTGGGCCATATTTCATTATATTTTTAGAATTTGCTGCGGGCCAACTAAAAATGGACCATGGGCTGCAGTTGGACACGGGCCGTAGTTTGGACACCCCTGCTTTAAAGTAACATTGGTGATGCACCAGACTCCAAGTAGTCTTTTTTTTTTTTTTTTTTTTTTGTTATTCAAATGCAAGTGGCATTCACCTTATAAACGCCAGACATTTTGCTGATTTTGTGTGACAGATAATGTAAACTTCCAATGTTCTCATGCGCCACTCTGTACCATAGATATACACACACACAGATGCCGAATTCGCTTTAGCCAACTTATTGTTTTAAAGATGTATACGATGCCTTAGTTTTACCTATGACTTTGACTGAATATCTAAATACCACCCATCTGTAAATGCAGGAGAAACCTATAGACAAGACAGGAAGGGATCATTTTTAATAACAGATATTTTGTTTGTTTTAATTTTATTCCTAGTTTGCCTTTTCTATTACTAGTATACCTAGTTAGCTATGTCAGACTAACAGTACAGGCAAAGTGCTTCTCCAAGGGTATTTGAAGACACCGCCTGTCTTCCCATTTTCTGTGCCTGGTAATTAAGGAAGGTGCACCTCTTACTACTTTCCTGTATCTCTTGGTTAGACTCCATCCTTTCACCTTCTACTATAAACTTTTTTTGGGTGGGGCAAGTTGTGATTAGGGTTAGGTTTAATTTAGGTTGTATCACAGCTATACCCTGGTTTGAGTGTTAATAGCATTGTGTTGTTGTAAGGGTTTAAATATCATAGCCATTCCATTAGTATAGTTGTCATACTCTCTGTGGGTACAATAAACCATTTGGTGTATTATTTTTGAGATATTTTAATGCTTAGGTACATACTGCATTTTTATTGGACATATGTAAGCTGTGTCCTGGGTACTTGATCCTGTTCCATGGAATTTGATATTTTGCTAAGTTAATTAATTATCCTACATGAATAAATTTCAGTACATAATAAACTAGCACATGTCAGGATACATCATAAATACTGAAATCCTTGCAAATGTCAGGCAAACATAAAAGAAAATATCAACAACAACAACAATAATAATATCAATAATAATACTTAGCTAGTGGTATATCAAAGAAAGAAATAAACTAGAATAGTACTGGATATTTTCAAAACAGAATTTTCATTGCACTTTTAATTGATGTGGTTGAATTAAAATTATTTCCCAATGGGGAAGTAGAATATTGTTTCAAGCAATATTTATTTTAAATAAATTCTTTCCATCTTTTAGTATCACACTATTTTAATTATGCCCAGTGCATATTTCACTTTTTTTTAAATAAAGTTTTAAGTAAGTAAAACCACAGGAAGTAAAAAATAGTAGAACAAATATACAATTTTGACAGAAATGAAAAGAAACCTACAGTGTAATAACACAGACATCAGAATCAGGTGAAGTTAGAAAACCTAAGATTAAAAAGCATGACAAACACGTATCTTGCAGTCAGATTTATGAGTTCTGTAGTGCGAAACCCTATAAGAAGGCAAATTGATAACACTGCATATAAATCATGAAAAGTCACTTCAGTTTTACATTTTTTTTCCCTTAAGGAATTACATGAACTGCAAATTCAAATGGTAAAAGCCATAACTATTTGCCATTACTGCAACATTTGCATGTAAATTGTTTTAGTGAAGTTCAACGTAGGAGAACAGTAAAAACACACACAAGAGGAACAGCCTAACACAAACACATTCTGAATCATTAGATCATTGTAGAAATTGTGAATGTCAAGATGTTCAGTATATTCATGTTACAGTTTGTGTGCCTGTAATGCTTACTCAATATTTTACCATCTCGATGGAATAAAGCAGCGAGTGTCAGAATGTAGCAAGAAGGACGCTAGTGGTTAGATGTCAACAGGCATTGATGCAAAACAATACAACAGTCCCAATGTGAAACTTAAGAACTTGTGAAGATAAAGATTAATTTTGTCTACTTGTTCAGAGCCAACTAACTTTTAAATTCTACATCAACATAGGGTTTTCTGTATTAATAATAAACATAATGTTTAATTTTACAAAGGATAAACATTTACAAAGCTTTGTTTTTTTCTTTTAGCTTGAAAACGAAAAAGTGAAACAAGAGGTGAGTGAATGCCATTCAGAAGGAGCAGTTGAGTAAATTGCATTGGATGTCTCCCCAATATGTGTGTGTGTATGTGTGTGTGTATCAAGTGATTGACTGGCACCCTGTCCAGTGTGGGCTTGTAACTTGCACCCAATGTTGCTAAGATACTGTAGACTTGTTAATAATACTTGTACTTTTGTTCCATTATTTGTTTCTGTTTAGTTGACTCTTGTATTTAACACATTATAAATCCAAAATGTACGCTGTAGTTCTTACCACTGCATTATTAGCATGTAAACTACAGTAGGTAAGATTAAACAGCTAAGACCGTTTCTTGGCTGAAAAGCATAAAAATCTGAATGTAAAACTTCCAACAACATTTGATTGGGGTTTCTGCAGCTTTAGATTATATGAAGTATTAATGTACAGTGTATTCATAAAATGTTTATCAAGGCATTCCTTTCTTTAGCCTTTTAATCACAACAAAAGATAACCGAGCAGAGAAAATTATATAGTACAAAGTCAGGTTGCTTATACATTTTGAAATGGACACTGGGCATCCAGGGATACGTTTAGACTACTTTTTCAACAGATTGCCTTTCTGTAAGAAGGAATCCAGAAGTTTCATGGTGGAGTGCATGTTTGAATAGTTACAAACACTGATAATGGCACAAGATATGTTACATGTTGATTAGATATGCAAGTATTCTGCTCTTGTGACAAGACACTTAATCCAGTTTCATGAAAGCAGCAGTACCTTAGCCACCAGTTTCTTTTACAAAACGGAAGCTATCTTGTGTAGGGCATCAGTCTGTCTTAACCACTGCTTACGTTTTCACACACATAAGGCAGTGTCTAGGCATAGGATTTGAACCCATAACACAATATTTGACAGACAGTAGTACTAACCACTTTGTCACCCCAAAATGTAATAAAACTAAATTGTGTTTATAATTTTCTACTGTTCACAGACAAGAAAAATGACATCTTTGAAATTGTGTGCCAAATGTCGTCATCATTTTCCCTTTGCTTATCCTGCTGTTGGTCATATTAGCAGCACTGAGCTGGTGTAAACAGACCACAGTATCTTTTGCAACTTTTCCCACTTCTTTCTGTAGAATTTCCCAGCACTTCCAGACTATTTTAGAGGTATAATCCCCACAGGATGTCCTTCATCTGCATCTGGATCTTATCCTAGTGGCCCTTGCCTTGTATACCTCCTATTGTTCCTTTTAATGCACAGAACAAGCTCATTTGCCGCTCACAAAGGGAGAACCCAGCAAACCTGAACAGCACTCTCAATTATGGCCCAATTTTTTTGTCCTCCTTACCATAGGGATGTAGATTGCTCGACTGATTAAATCAAAACTTTTATCAGTGGTCTTGGCTTCGACTACTCATTAGAACATTTTCTCTTCTTCACAAAGAAGTCACCAAGGTGTTGTTGAGTCCTTAACTGTATGAACCAAGCCACTCTTTTCCAGGACAAGACCATGATAGCATATTTGGAAGTGCAAATTCCCATTCTAGCTGCATGGTGAAATGGCTAGGGAAGTGTCCACCACGAACAATGTTATAGCCCAAATGTCAGTGCTTATATTCAGATTAGATGAAAAAGTAATTTTAAGTTAATGAATAATTGCATCATAACAGCATCCTCACTAGTGTAACATTGGGTTTACCCTGTTTACCTTGCTGCCCCGAAATATGTTCTCCAGTCTTTGTTCCTGAGCATCCTTTGTTGTGAGACTCATTCTTTACATATTATCTGACATCCTGAATAATAGGAAAGGTTAACAAGAGCACTTCACCTCTGTGAAATACAGGCTACTTTAGCAGCGATTGGTGTTAGGCTTACATTGACTGTTACTACTAACAATAATAACAGTAATTACTGACCATGTCTTATGAAGGTGTCGGTATAGTAAAACTTTTGACAAAATCTGTCTCCATATTGTAAAACCAGAACGTTGAGATAATGGAGTAGAATGGCCTTCTTCTGCTTCAGGCCAGCTGCAAATGTTATATTGAATAACTATTTTACTGTAATCCAAAGGAGCAAAAAGGAAAGAGTGCACTTAAAATCCATAATACACACAAACATGTTAAAATAAAACACACACACACACTAAAGCGCTAAAAAATACACTGAGACATTAAATCAGCATATAGAGACTGATAAGGCGAACAACACATGAAGGAAGAATTGGTACCTTAAGATTTTAAAACTGCTTCAGACTTTGTACAAGTAATGTGACAAAACTGGCTATGAATAGAAACTTGGTGTGAGAATACTGTACCTTCAATTAGTAATGCAAAATGCAAAAATCCAAATCTTATTATGGGATATATCATCTACTGTTAAATTCTACTCTGTACTTCTAAAATTTATATTTTTTATTTCTTACTATAGTGAGGAATTGTTCTGTTCTATGTACTGCATTGTATTGTATTGACCCCCTTCTTTTGACACCCACTGCATGCCCAACCTACCTGGAAAGGGGTCTCTCTTTGAACTGCCTTTCCCAAGGTTTCTTCCATTTTTTCCCTACAAGGTTTTTTTGGGAGTTTTTCCTCATCTTCTTAGAGAGTCAAGGCTGGGGGGCTGTCAAGAGGCAGGGCCAGTTAAAGCCCATTGCGGCACTTCCTGTGTGATTTTTGGGCTATACAAAAATAAACTGTATTGTATTGTAATGGGAATTAGGTTAGGTTAGGTAGAGTTTATTACCCCTGTGACAGATAGGGGGCGCTGTCGTCCCCTTGAACCCTCGGACAATACGCCAGACGCCAGATAAAAGTCCAAGAATTTAATAATTCTAATAATGTGCACAAAGCACCGTCCACTCCACAATACTCCAATAATCATACAATAAATCAATACACTAATCCTCCACTCCCAGCAGCTCAGTCTCCCTTCCTCCTAACTCGGCTCACTGCTGGGATTTCCCACAGTCCTTTTAAAGTCCTTGACCTGGAAATGTTTTTGTCCCTCAGTCCATGTGACTTTATAACACTTCTGGGTCGGGTGAAAACTCCTTTTCTTCAGCCCAGAAGTACGTCATTTCCTCTGTCCCTGTGACTAGGACATACTTCGGGGTTATACGGAAAGTACAAGTCCTTGAGCCTCCCTGCAGTGTCCCCTGGCGGCCCCCACGGTATCCAGCAGGGCTGTGATGAAAGACTCCAAGTTCCATGATGCCCTGCTGGAATTCAGGGCTCCTCCATGTTGCAGGGATGGCTCCATCTGGCAGCTTGGGGGTATTGGCTGGGATAAGCTGCTGGCCACATTCCACACCCCATAGGGAAATTTGCTTGCACCAGGAAAGTACAAAAAGAGAAGACATTTTTACAGAATCCAATAGATAAACAAAGACGCAACATTTGACAACGAATGTTCTTGCATAAACACACCCTCAACATTAATACAAAGAAGTATAATTACTTTCAACAGTACACATAATAATAATGCAGAATTTAATATATAGCAGCATCCCGACAAGTAACAGAATTGAATTTAAAATGCGTATAACTCTAGGAATAAAAGAGTTCTTAAATCTGTTTCTCTTTACTTTTGGATACCTAAATTTGCAACTTGATGGCAACAGCAGGAATGTAGAGCAAAGAGGGTGGTGGCTACTCTCTGACAGAACTGAGGTGGCTTTCTTTTTAACCTGCTTGCAATACATTTCAGTGATAGAGGTCTGCTGTGAACCAGTAATTGTACTGCTAAATTTAATAATGTTGTTAAGATTATTTATATTTTTAATGCTGAGATTACCATACCATCAGATAAGAGCAAATGTAACAATGGATTTAATAAACAACCTCGAAAAAAATGTCATTATGGTTTTGTCCACTTTACAACAGTTGAGTTTCCGAAGAAAGAAAAGTTGTGACTGCCCTTTTTTACAGATTTGCACTGTGTTAAGATCAAAGTTAAGTTTGTTATCAATGATTGTTCTCTGATATTTGTATTGCTCTACCATCTCCACTGTCTTCCCTTTAAAGTTGAAACAGGGAATGGTGGAGAGCACCTGAAATCTAAAATCATATCTATTTGTCTTAGAAATAATAAGTCGTAAAGCAGAGTGATCACACCATTGTATAAACACATTGACAATAGGCCCATAGCTGTCTTCCTTATTTTATAAAAAAAAACTCACAATGACAGAGTTGTTTGCAGATTTCAGGATATGAATATCCTTGCGTAAACTCCTGCAGTCATTTGTATAAAGGATAAACAAAAGAGGAGATAAACAACAACCTTGGGTAGTGCCAACAGATATACTTAGGCTATCAGAGAACCAACTATTGATGCTCACTCTTTGTGTTCTGTTTGTTAAAAACAAAGTCCAGAATCCACCCCACCAAGTTGGGGTACAAACAGAATTGATCAATCTGTTTCTCAACTAAAATGTGGCACAGGTGGTGTGGTGGCTCTGAGGCTAGAGATCTGCACTGGTAATCAGGAGGTTGCCGGTTCAAATCCTGTAAATTCCAATAGGGACTCTGCTCTGTTGGGCCCTTGAGCAAGGCCCTTAACCTGCAATTGCTGAGCACTTTGAGTGAGAAAAGCGCTATATAAATGCAAAGAATTATTATTACAGGATCACGTTAAAAGCTGTTGAAAAGTCTATAAATGGCAATTGTGCATGGTTTTTGATCGTTCCAAGTTCTCATGCAATAAATTCAAATATGTTGCTGTGTCATCCTCCTCACTCACTCTGTCCTTGGCTATAGGCCCTTTATCAACCAAGAATTCCTTACTTTACATACTGTTCTCTATTATTAGGTGGAGCTCTCCCCTTCAGCCTTAATGATTCTTGCAGATCAGAGCATATGGCAAACCTCTGACTGCTCTATGAAGACAAAGTATAGAAAGTTAAAAGTAGAGTGGTATTTATTGCATGAATAGTAATACCAAATAGAGCAAGGAATAATAGAAAATAAGATTGATAGTCAAGTATGGATGTAGTCTTTAGGAAAAGCTTATGAAAACGTGAAGATGTCAAGGATGAATGTCCGAGGGCAGCATTAATCTATCACTCGAAGTTGTTCACGAGATGCTTTGCTGACAATTGGATGCAAGTGGTCGCACGTGGCTGGTGTCTTCTCCTGATGTCGCTCTCGCCCTCCTCTCATGTTGCTCTTTTCTCTTCTTCTGTCACTCTGTTCTTTGTTTAGTCCATCATTTATTTTAAAATGCTACAGGAGTTTCACAAGATGCGATTGCTACATGCACCTGATTAGCTGGCTGTCAGTATGATGAATGAATTTTCTCTCTTTCATCTATTTGAATACATCAGTTTTTTCAAGCAATAACGTTTCTAATGTTTTAACAATCTCCTGTCTCAAGCTGTAATTTCCAGTCCCATGGCATCTCCTTCTGTTCACAGGTTGTAAAGTAATCAGATACAGCTTCAACCATAGTATATCTTCCTTTCCCAAGCTGTAAACCAATTTAGTTCTGGTGCCCTTCCCTTCACAGGTGATAAAATTATCAGTACAGCTTGAGGTGTCTCCTGAATTCCTGCTCAGTTCAAATAGATGGTACTATGATTTAGGAAAACAGATTGCTTTCAGTGTTAACTGTCCATGCAAGTGACTTGTATTTAAGTTCATCTGTTGTTTTGTCTTGAGCAAAATATAAGGAAAGTATAGACCAAAATTTACAGATTTTGCACACCACAACAGTTTTGTTCAGTGTACACCGGTTAAAGTCTCCCAAAATAAAGTTCGAAGAGTTGGGAGACAGCAATTCAAGCCTCTGTATCACACTGGAGATGGTGTTAACAATGTTTCTCACCACTGCACGTGATGAAAATCTGGAAATTCTCCGATAAATGGGGCACAGTGAGACAGGCAAAAGTTCCACATCTTCTGTGTACAGTTTTTCTGTAACTACCACCATTTTACACCATTGTTTTTTTTTTATATAGTGGCAGACACCTCCGTGGTATGACTTACTGGTGATGGCCGAGTCTCTGTCCAAGTGACTTGGTGCACCAAATCCATCAATCGTCAAATAATCATCCAAATCTTTTACATTCGGCCAGGCCTCTGTAAATGCCAAAATGCATGTGCCTCCATAATCGGTCTGAAAGCGTGCACATGCTTGAAGTTCATCCACTTTATTGTGGAGCGATTGAACATATACCATTATAGCAGTTCGGGTTGAACTCTGCACAGTTTTTTCAGCCTTTCTTGAATACAACCTCTTTTTCTCCCTTTTCATTCTTTCCAGGTTACACAACTATTATAACAAGTTACACTTTTAATAATAGTGCTGAGAAATCGGGTGGTAGATATGTGTGTCCAGGTGAGTTCCATTGAAACATTGCAGTGGAAAATTAATGTAGGCAAGTTAGGAGTGTTAGTGTGAAGACCCCAGATTAGATGAAAGTAAATCCAAATGATAAAGATAAGAATATACATTCTGAATTTGTTTACTTTAGCTACAACACTATTAAGCCTCAAAAATGAGAAAAATGAGTAAGTAGACAAATGTATATAAAATGTAACAAAAGATTTAACAAAACAGACTAGAAGCAGGCATGTTTTTATAAACATGAATGGCTTTTTATTCATTTAAGGATTTAGTTAAGTAATTTCACTTTATTTCTGTTGCTCTGAAATAATTGAACCAGTTTTTATCAACATTGGATGACTAGTTGCAAGTCTATAGCTTTTATAAATGTCACATATTTACCTTATAAAACTGTTATTACAGAATTATTTGCTGGTATTTGGTTTTTATACTTCACCAGTAATGGAAATGGAAAAATCCCTCGTATCACTAAATTATTAGTTTACTTCCCTAACCTAGACCAATGATTAACTGTTTTTTTTAACATTTTCTTATATTTTAGTATTTACATAAACACTTTGATCATATAGTAAGTATAATTTTCACTAACTGAATGTAGAATGTTTATTTCAAACAAACTGGAATATAAATGAAACAGGAGCATTTTAAATTCAGAATGAGACATTGGCACATTTTTAAAATTTGTTTGTGTGGATAAATAAATAATGAATGCTGCACAATGTTATGCCATTATGTTATATATTTTTTCCAAGGTTGACAACAAATGCAAGGGATGTGAAGAAGAAACTGAAAGACCATGTCAAGAATTTCTCGAACATTTCTTAAACTTTGTGCAACGATTTTTTTCACAAAGTTAGACTTGCTACACCAGCTTCAGAAAACATTTGTTGTTTTAACTTAATGTATGCAGTATATTCAAGCCAAATGAAATGTGAATCTTTTAAAACTGTATAAACCTATGCTGATTATACCAAGCCAAAACCAGCAGCTCCACAGACATGCTTCAAGATTGTTGTTTTATTTGAGAATTCCAGGAGCACAAGGATAATACCATCTCAAGGGATTTCTTCCTCTTGGTCTTTTCACATTAAGGTATTTGAGTGAATTTTATTTCCTTTTTTATTATCTTTTTTTCTTCAGTTACATTTTGTAAATAGAAATTTCTGCACCTTAAAAACAATTGTTTTTCAAAATATTGTTTCTTGTACAGTAGCTTCTGTTGACTTTGACACATTATTGAAATACTGTTGTAAATTAATTTCTGTTCATCCAATTACAATTGAGAATTTATTTTTAACCATTTTAGTGGTGTAAAAGAGGCAGTCCTTTTACTGATAAAGGTTAATTGTCACTATTTACCTTACAAATATGCACCTTTTTTGCTTCATAGTGCTAATGATGTTTTGTTGATTTGCCTCATTAATTTGCCTTAGTAAATTACATCAGAAGCAATCAAGCTGTGGGTTTGCATCAAATGTGCAGTATCAGATGATGAATTATTAATGTGAATTTGTGTTTCTTCTGAATCAGATCATACTAAATTGGAGCATTTCAAAGTGATAACCATATATACTGCGGTTTGGCATTCATGAAGTGGTTTAAATTTTAGACCTGGATACTCAACTCTGATCCTAGAGGTCCGCAGTTGCTGCAGATTTTTTGCTTTAATCAAATTTGTAATTATAATCCATTTATTTACTACTAAAGCAATATGTTTTTGGGCTTTGTTTTACTTAACTTGCTGGTTACAATTCAGAAAACCTTTATGATGATTTTAGTTTTAATCTGCTAAATTTTGCTTTTAATTGTAGGCTATTTTCTTAACCAGCTATCAGTTAATAATATGGTGCAAATGACAAAGGAACCACCAATTCTCCAGCTATCCTGCTTCCATTTAAACCTGTGTACATGCATCATGACATATCTGTGTTAATAAAATGTTTTGAAATAAATAAGACAGAAGCGAAGGACTAAGATTTAAAGATCTGTTCCAGGCCACAAAACATACGGATAATGTTCTCAAAAAATGAAAACTCTAAAACAGGTTGAAGAATGAAACCACTAACAAGCCATATAATTAAATGCCAGGTTTTATTATCTGCTAGGCCTGCTTGCTAATTACTGGTTGGAATGAAAATCTGCACCCACTATGGACCTCCAGGACCAGAGTTGAGTATCTCTGTTTTACACATACAATACACATTAATTTGGCTACTTTTTAACAGTAATATCTTCCATTTAAAACAACAGTTTCATTTTGTTTTGATTGTTCTTGGCAGCTTGGTCAATGTCTACTGGAAGAAATCTACATTCTTCAAGAGTTTTACATTGATAGTCTTCCAAAGATGAAAAAAGAACAAAAAACACTCTTAATTCTGCATGCTTAAACAGTTCATTTTCCTAATTTGTTGACAACACTTCATTTTAATACATGGAAGTCAATAAAAATACTAACATGCTATTTTCTAATGACAATTAAAAATGAAGACACGGATATTGTGTGTCTGTTGATGAACTATTACAATCAAGGCTACTGACAAATATCCATCCATTTTCTAACTCCAGTTCTTATCCAGTTCAGGGTCAAAGGTTCTAGAGCCTATACCAGCAGCATCATGAAATGGGAACCTACCCTGGATGGTTTGCCCCTTTTTTGGATTCATTTATGTACACAACCTCACATTGTTATACAGGGCCAGTTTAGAACTTAAGGCAAATTGTGCCCAAATGTACTTTTCATGAATGAAAGAATCGATGAAGTGTGTTACTTTTATTTATTATTAAAATAGTAAAAGGTCAAAATGTTTCCATTACACCTTCACCATTTTTGACAGGTGTATTTTGGTTATGGCTGCTTTCAAATATGTGTTCTCTATATGTTGTATATTTAAAATCAATATTTCTTGTTCAATATTTAAACAAAAAATTCTATTGTAAAAACCTAGAGAGTATGGTATCCTCCTCACACAATGCAGAGTCCTTAGTATTTTTTTTATACGACTCATTTTTATCCTTTGTGCATTAATCCTCATTTATAACCTTCTTTGATCACACTGTGATAATGTCTAGCTTTTTAGGTGACTGTTAAAAAAACCTTATGCCTGCTTCCATCCAGGCTACCTTGCCTTAGGAGAAGACTTTCATTTCAGTACTGGCTGAATGGTTCCCTCATCTCATAAAATTTTCCATGCAATGGTGTGATATGCAAAATAAAGTCAAAATAATTTAAGGATGGCTTACATCTTTTTGTAAGCAGAGGTGAAGGATTTTTTTCATTTTTCTCTACATTCCATTTTGATTTCAAGTTCATGAACTGTAAAGTAGATATTGGATTTAACCAACGTAGATGACACAAAAAGAAATTGGTGCAAATTAAGTTGTAGACACATATCTGCCTAAGACATGTTACTCCACCATGCTAAAATTTGACTCCACCATACCAGAAAAGTACAAAAAATAAGCCGGCAGAGTCAAAGAAGTATGCACTTCATGCGCTTATCTAAAATGTCCATAACATCACATTGTACAAATACATGAATTCTGAGAACTTGTGACAGACAATGTGCAATTTTGTGAAGTCCTAATTTCTGACCAACATTTGTTAACGGTTTATTGCAAGTATTGATTTTAAGAGAATCAGACAATTTATGGATATGGAATTTACACATATTTGAAAGTATTCATTTTAAAGCTCTGCATTTGTACTGGTTAATCAAATTAAAGAGTCTCTCTATAATAAAATGAAATATAAAACAGTCAACCAATGTAAGTACCTGGGCTGTAAAAAGTTGAGTTTGGAGTAAGAGTATGAAAGTAGGTGCTGAAACCGTAGTGCTGCCTGTTCAGGTGGCATTACTCTTAAGTAGAAATGGAAGTTAGGTTTTACTCAGCTTTAACATTAATATGCAACTGCTGCTATTTACTGGAACAGTAACTTTAAAATAAATGCTTTGGAACAGTGTCAGTAAATCTACCTGTCACGAGGCTTGCTTTAATGTCATGCTTTACATTTTGTTTTCTGCAACTGGCAATAAGTGTTTGCTTTTTAGCATGTGCTGTTGGTTATGGTGTACTTTTGGTGCTCAATGCAGTACTCCGAACAAAATGCTGCAGGTATTTAAAAAAAAAAAAAAAGCGTGTATTTTGAGTTTCATCGGTGGGTTTTATTAAATAAGCATATATAATCCATCCATCCATCCATCCATCCATCCATTGCCTCCCGCTTATCCGAGGTCGGGTCGCGGGGGCAGCAGCTTGAGCAGAGATGCCCAGACTTCCCTCTCCCCGGCCACTTCTTCTAGCTCTTCCGGGAGAATCCTGAGGCGTTCCCAGGCCAGCCGGGAGACATAGTTCCTCCAGCGTGTCCTGGGTCTTCCCCGGGGCCTCCTCCCGGTTAGACGTGCCCAGAACACCTCACCAGGGAGGCGTCCAGGAGGCATCCTGATCAGATGCCCATGCCACCTCATCTGACTCGTCTCGATGCGGAGGAGCAGCGGCTCTACTCTGAGCCCCTCCAGGATGACTGAGCTTCTCACCCTATCTTTAAGGGAGAGCTCAGACACCCTGCGGAGGAAACTCATTTCAGCCGCTTGTATTCGCGATCTCGTTCTTTCGGTCACTACCCATAGCTCATGACCATAGGTGAGGGTAGGAACATAGATGGACTGGTAAATTGAGAGCTTTGCCTTGCGGTTCAGCTCCTTTTTCACCATGACAGACTGATGCAGAGCCCTCATCACTGTGGACGGCGCACCGATCCGCCTGTCGATCTCACGCTCCATTTTTCCCTCACTCGTGAACAAGACCCTGAGATACTTGAACTCCTCCACTTGGGGCAGGATCTCGCTACCAACCCTGAGAGGGCACTCCACCCTTTTATATATATATATATATATATAATTCAAACACAGACACTGTCATCCACAGTAATTAGGGAATATACTTGCATAACTTTACAGAGACTGCACATGGACATGATTTCCTTCTATAGCTACAAAGAGGATGTATTAATATTATCATTTTGAAATATTAAGTCATTGCATTTTGCAAAAACTGCAGATATGTTAAAATGACCATATAGTGGTAACCATTTTAAATTTGTGTTCCAAAATATAATGTAACACAAATAAAAAAATATTACAGAAATGATGGAAATGAAATGGAAAAACTGTAGTAGTTGGTAGTGGATTGTTGTTTGAATATAATAGATAGATAGATACTTTATTAATCCCAAGGGGAAATTCACATACTCCAACAACAGCATATTGATAAAATACAATATTAAATTAAAGAGTGAAGTATATATCAATATACAATATACATCAACTGGAACTTTGCTACAGCTGCAGACAGAAATCCATGCACCTCATTTTTTGTAAGTAGTTGTATATGAATATGCTTTGTAACTCAGTAATGCTTACGTAGCATGCAACAGACATTACTGTTCTTGTTAAAGGCATTGTGGAACTCGGTTAAAATGAGTGCACTGCATCTTCATGTTTTCCTTTTACAACCAATAGAGAGATCTGAAGACCAGGACTTTGGATTTTGCAAATGTGTTATTTTCACTTGCTCCTTATTTGCTTTTTTGTTAACCAGACAATGCAAGAGTACTTTTATACTGTACCGCCATCTAATTGTCTGCTACCTAGTCAGAATGTATGTCTGTAAATTTGTATAACAGGTGTATTTTGTAATGCAGTTTATTATGTGAGGCTTTGTTTGTAATGGTGATTGATAAACACAAAATGTATGAGTACTTCACTTTTTGTACAGTTTATAACTAATAAAAAGAAAAAGGCAAGTGGAAATTGCAGTCCTACAATTTTTCAATAACCAACTTCATATGTAGAAAAAGAGTTATGAAAATAAAATGTGCATTATACAATGCAACAATTTAATGTTTGAAACATCTGGGTTAAATAGCTCAAAAAAAGCCTTATGTTTTTGGGGGTGCTGCCACATTGCCTGTGGGAAAATACACGCTTTATACTTCTTTTTTTGTTTTTGCTTTTTTAATAAGTACAACTCAAGGTTTCTTAATAGTATAGAATACCTCCTTTGTGCACTTCCTTTGATAAGTCGTACATTGTGACAATGCAGGTTTCTTTGTCAGATATTTTGTGAAACTCTTCTTTAATTGACTTGTATCCATTACCTGTCTCAGGTAAAGCAGTCAGTAAAGTGAAGTTTAATATGCCACACTGATGTAAAGTTTTGTAAGGTGAAATTACTGAAGTAACAACCCTTTGTTAAAAATGAATGAAATAATATTTTTGTATATACTGTAAAAGTTTACAAATAAACAATTGGTCCAACACTGTTGTCCTATACATACTTTCTAGTAGAACAGTAAGAAAGGAACCCTGACTTTTTTGTTAAAGGAGAGTACAGTAAGTGCAACGTCCGAATCCAGTGTGCCTGAACCATTCACTCTTTGTATTGCACCACTGTGGAAATCAGGGATACATTTGTAAAAGTTTGCCTTTGTTGGGTCTTTTATTGCTTTTTATGTTTATTCTTTATCTGTTTTGTTTCTAATATGGGTTTGTGGGTTAGAAAAGGTCAGGGAGAAGTCGCTTTATTCTTTTTCACACAGGCTTAGAGGTGTAGTTCTTAACTAATTCTTATTTTGGGTGATGGATACCTCCAGTTCTCTTTCAACTTTCAGTTCATATAAACTTGAATGACAATGCATTAGGCCTTGTAGAGTAAGTAGCCAAAACATTCTGGGATACTTGACATGACTGTTATGCCTGGTTGTCAATAGCAAGAAGGCCAGTTTGTTCTTGGAGCTTGCAGGCCATTTTGTTATGGTGGTCATTATTGCAGTGATTTGTGTAGGAGTGATATGTTGCATACAAGTTGATAAATATTTTGTAAGTCTTTATTTGCAGAATTATCATACAACCCCAAATCAGAAAAAGTTGGGACAGTGTGGAAAATGTGAATAAAAAAGAAAAAAGCAAGTTATAAATTCTCCTCAAATTTTATTTCATTGCAGACAGTATGAACACAAAATAATTCCTGTTTTTTTTGTCAACATCATTTGATTTGTAAATAAATATCCATTCTTGCCATTCAGGCTTGCAACACATTTCAAAAAAAGTCAGGACAGTCCAGCATTTACCACTTTGTACAGTTCCCCTGTCTTTTAACAACACTTAAAAGACGTTTAGGCATTGAAGAAATCAAGTGACTAAGTGTTGCAGGTGTTAGTTTGTCCCATTCTTCCTGCAAACAACGTTTTAGGTGCACAACAGTACGGGGTCTTCGTTGATGCATTTTTCGTTTCAAAATGCGCCAAACATTCTCTATAGGAGACAAATCAGGGCTGCAGGCAGGCCAGTCAAGCATCCGCACCCTCTTCTTACGCAGCCATGCCTTTGTTATGCGCGCAGTATGTGGTTTGGCATTGTCTTGCTGAAATAAGCATGGGCGTCCCTGGAAAAGACGTTGTCTTGAAGGCAGCATTTGTTCCTCCAAAACTGAGATATACTTCTCAGCATTGATGGTGCCATCGCAGAAGTGCAAGTTACCTTTGCCGAAGGCACTGATACAACCCCATACCATGACAGACGCTGGCTTTTGGACTTGTATCTGGTAACAGTCTGGATGGTCCTTTTCCTCTTTGGTCCGCAGCACACGGCATCCAATTCTTCCAAAAAAGATGTGAAAAACCGATTCGTCTGACCACAATACACGTTTCCACTGCACAATGGACCATCCCAGATGCCTCCGAGCCCAGAGAAGTCGACGGCGCTTCTGGACACTATTTATGTGGGGCTTCCTTTTGGCACAGTACAGTTTTAGCTGGCATTTCCTAATGTAACTACGTACTGTAGTGCTTGAGAGTGACTTCCTGAAGTAGTCCTGAGCCCACGCAGTTATATCATTTATTGATGAGTGACGGTTTTTAATGCAGTGCCGTCTGAGGGCTCGGAGATCACGGCCATTTAGGCTTGCGCCCTTGGCCTTTGCGCACGGTAATTTCTCCAGATTCCCTGATTCTTTTCACTGTGTTATGCACTGTAGAGGGAGAAATGCCCAAATCTCTTCCTATCTGTCTTTGAGAAACGTTTCTCTTCATCATTTCAAAGATTTTTGCCCGCACTTGGTGGCAAACTGGCGATCCTCTGCCCATCTTTGCTCCTAAAGTAGGAGTAGGCCTTTCCTCGATGCTGCTTTTGTACCGAATCATGATTGCAATCACCTGTTAACATCACCAGTTTCAAATCACATCATTATTTAGTTATTATACCTCATTACTAACACTTAATCGCCCCCATCCCAACTTTTTTTGGAATGTGTTGCAAGCCTGAATGGCAAGAATGGATATTTATTTACAAATCAAATGATGTTGACCAAAAAAAACATGAATTATTTTGTGTTCATACTGTCTGCAATGAAATAAAATTTGAGGAGAATTTATCACTTGCTTTTTTCTTTTTTTATTCACATTTTCCACACTGTCCCAACTTTTAACTGATTTGGGGTTGTATTACGTGTTATAATGTTTAAAGAGTAAAGGAAATGGAAATTACTTCCATTTCCTTTCTAGGTTTTTTTGTTTGAAGGATGCGGACAAAAAACGAAATCACTTGGGGTTTATGCCTGTGCTGTTCCATTGGTGAATGGCCCAGGAGCTACACAGGTACAATAAAGAGAGAGGCTTGTGTTCTCTCTGCCATGTTGCATCCTGACAAAAGCAGACCAGATGATGACCTGAAGAAAGCCGGCAGCCTGGGCCTGTGCAGGTAGATGATGAGCTAACCAAGAAGAATCAAATGCAACTGTAAGTTACTGCGCCACCTGAAATTGCACATTGAACATTATCAGGTTGTATGGTCTTGGTTTACAAAGCCGCATTCTATTTGCTTGTATGACACTCGTAATAATGTGTTACTTATAATACAGATCTTTCTCCTGTTCTTTTCACTCTGTTTAACTGTCTAAGGTTATAGGGGTAAAGAAGGGAAGGGGGAGGAAGTGCTGAACTGAAGTAGTCAATCTGACCACAGAGTGGAACGTGTATGGGATTTGAGGCATTTTGGTTTGGTCTACAGAATAAAGTACATAAAGGGGAAAAGAGCAGAAGAGTCATCCTGCTTCATGAAGTCTACTTTACAACCCTGCTCAACCTTGGGATCATGTTGACATCTAGGCTAGGGATGATCTGCACTGGCAATCAGAAGGTTGCCGGTTCGAATCCCGTAAATGCCAATAGGGACTCTGCTCTGTTGGGCCCTTCAGCAAGGTCCTTAACCTGCAATTGCTGAGTGCTTTGAGTAGTGAGAAAAGCGCTATATAAATGCAAAGAATATTATTATTATTACCAAGTATGAAGAACACTTCATAGGTTATTGTACAGCATATAGTCATACAAATGACTGTTTCTAAAGCTGTGTGAGAGGTTAGGTTAGGTTAGGTTTCTTTATTTAGTCATGTTTAAACAGGAAAGGGGTGACCTTTGTCTTTGTGCTACTACTTTGTGTTTGTAAAGTGCTTTAGGGTTAGTGTTCAGTAGGAAAAGGAACTTGTAAAATACTTAGTTTTTTATGCAGAAATCTTTTAAGTATATTCAGTATATTTGTAAATACCACACATGTACAATACACAATACAACTCCACAAATGTGCTATAGTTAAAATGTGGTGCCAGGCTCTTATTGGTTACAGGCAGTGCCAATCTTCTTCCTCTTATGTGGTGTTAATGGGCTTGATGAAACGTCTCCAGATAGCTTGGTCCTGCACCTCCTCCTCAGTCAGACCCTTTTCTTTCAGCTTTTCTTTTACTTTATCCATCCACCTCCGTTTTGGCCTCCCTGCTTTCTCTTACCATGGACTTCCACTCCCATCACTCATTTGCCCATGTGTTCATTGTCTTTCTTCATCACATGTCCATATTACTTCAATCTACTTTCCTGTAATTTCTTAGATTTCTCTCCCACTCTTGCTGGGAAGAATGCCAGTGTCTGATCAGCATGATCGCTGCCACACGTTGTGTTATTGTGGGCTACCACAGTGACTCCAGCATTGCCGGTGGATCCTGGACAACCTCATCAACCCCGACTGTGATGATTGTGCTTGGTTCACTAAGGATATGCAGGGGATTTGCAGACATTTTTTCTACACTGTCCCCCTATTTCAAGGCACCACAATGTTTGGGACATTTGGCATCCCAGGTGTTTGAGATTCCTCAGGTGGGTTTCATGGCTTCATAAGATAACTGGGCTTGCTGCTACCCTTTGGAGTCTGTAGTTGCTGTTGTTCAACATGAGGAAAGGGCTGTGCCAATGAAAGTCAAAGAAGCCATCACGAGGCTGACAAATGAGAATAGAACCATTGGAGACATCAGTGACACCTTAGGATGACTGAAATGAACTGTCTGGAATATCATGAAAAAGAAAATACACTGGTGAGCTCAGGTCAAGGAAGACCTCCACTGCTGATCATAGAAGAATTCTCACTGTAGTAAAGAAAAGCCCAAACGTCCATCTGACAGATCAGAAACTGTCTTTGTGGGGCCGATGTGGACGTGTCAGAGACGACTATCAGCAAAAGACTTCATGAACAGAAATACAGAGGGAACACTGCAAGATGAACACCACAAAACAGGATGGCCAGATTACAGTTTGTGAAAAAGGACTTCAAAGAGCCTGCAGAATTCTGGGAAAAGGACTTGTGGACAGATGAGACAAAGATGAACGTGCATCAGAGTGATGGGAAGAGCAAAGTGTGGAGACCAAAAGGAACTGCTAAAGCAGATCACCTCATCTGTTGAACATGGCGGTGCTGGGGGTGTTATGGCTTGGGCAGGTATGGCTGCCACATGTCCTGGCACACTTCTCTTCATTGATGATGGAACTGCTGATGGCATTTGCATGATGAATTCTGAGGTGGTAGAATCCTCTGACCTGCTTGAGTTCCAGTAGTTGCCTCCAAACTCGGTGGACGGCGCTTCATCCTACGATAAGATAATGAGCCAAACACACAAAGTCTTGAATGGCCAAGCCGGTCATCTGTTGTAAATCCAATTGAGCAGGCCATCCATTTACTGAAGAGAAAACTTAAGGGGACAAGCCCCCCGAAACAAGCAGGAGCTGAAGATGGCCGCATTAGAGACTTGGCAGAGAAGAACCTCAGCACCTGGTGATGTCTGTGAATCGCAGAGTTCAAGCAGTCATTGCATGTGAGGAACATGTGACAAAGTCCTAAATATGACAACAGCTTTAATAGACCTGCCATTGCTGTATCCACACCTTATGGTGCCCTGAAATGGGGGGGACTGTGTAGAAAAAGTGTGATACGGAAATGTGTGCAATGTGCACTTTAATCACTTGTGAAGTGTTTGATTTGTACTTTAAAACTGTGGAGAAGAGGGGGGCGTAAATGAAGAAGAAATGGGCCTTTGTGCCAAACGTTATGGAGGGCCTCATATACAATATACATATATCAGTAAAGTTAAGTCTGTCTGTCTGTCCAGTCATCACCTAAGAACGGATCAGCAGATTTTCATGGTCTTTGCTGTCGGTCCTGTTTGGAGTACTTGGAGTGAAATCCAAGATCTGCTGATGCCTGAATAAAATGTCAGATGTGGGATTCTGAAAGCCAAGAACAGTGAAACAAGCATTTATTTATTTATGTATTTACTTACTTATTTATTCATTCAGCAAAATAAATGAAATGCTGTTTACTCTTCTACAGATTTGATGTTGTCATTGTCTGGTAACTCAGCTTCTTTTTCTTTCAGCTGCTCCCATTTAGGGGTCACCACAGCAGGTGATCATTTTCCGCCTTCATGTCCCCCTTCGCCACCTCCATTAACCTCCTCTTTGGCCTTCCTTTTTTCCTCTTGCCTGGCTGTTTCTGTCGTTGACATTCTTTTCCCGACGTACCCCTCATTTCTCCTCTGCATGTGCCCAAACCATCATCACTTGGTCACCAAACTGTCGTACCTGTGTTGTCCCTCTAAATATCCTCATTCCTAATCCTATCTACTCTGAGGGACATTTGTCGCATCTTCATCTCTGCCACTCCCAGCTCTGCCTTCTATCTTTTTGTCTGACCCACCATCTCCAACCCATACAACATGGCTGGTCTCGCTGCTCTCCAGTTACTCTTCTATCATAGATCACTCCTCATGCTCTTCTCCACTCAGTCCACTCTGCCTGCACTCTCTTCTTCACCACTCTGCCGCACTCTTCGTTGCTTTGGACTATTGAACCCAATTATTTAAATTTCTCTCCCCTCCCCACCCTTCCACCATCTTCCCTCTCATTCACACACATGGACTCCATGTTACTTCTGCTGACTTTCATTCCCCTTCTCTCCAGTGCGTACCTCCACCTCTCCAGGTTCTTCTCAACCTGCCGTCTTCTCTCACTACGGATCACAATGGCATCCGTGAACATCACAGTCCATAGAGACTCCTGTCTGACCTCCGCTGTCAACCACTGCACACAGTAAAGGGCTCGGAGACGATCCCTTGATGGAATCCCACTGTCACCTTGGAGCAGGTTGTTGTTCCTCCCGCAGTCCCACTCCTCGCACAGGAGAACTTCTCTCTTGGCACCATGTCGTACGATTTCACAAAGTCCACAAACACACACTGCAATTCCTTCTGACCGTGACATCTGTAGGACTCTTTCTTGGGATGAAACCAAATTGCTGCTCACAGATGGCCACCTCTCCTCTCAGCCTGGCATCTGTCACTCTTTCCCAAATCTTCATACCTCAGCTACTTATAAAATGCAAATCTGACCGGCGTTAACTGTAACTGTGTGTGTGTTTGATGTGATGGCAGCGCGTGGATGAGACTTTTTGTTAAAGAGTGTGTGTGTGTGTGTGTGAGTGTGTTCTCTTTCGGGAGATTCTCTGTTGAGAGTTTCTCCCCGGGTTCAGTTTGTTTGGCACCAACTCTTTTAACATTTCCTTCAGTCTTTTTTCCTACCACACCCTGTTATGTTCTTGGAGGTCCCAGGAGTGACGACAAACTTCGCTTCATGAAGTTGGCAGACTGGAGAAGCAGGAATGCCAAGGCGGTCTCTGAAGATGGCGTGTTACGCTTATGTTTGCCAACAGAGGTTTTGTCTGCTGGGAATGAAAAGGACCTCCGGTAAGAAGTTCCAGTTTCTTGTCATGTGCCCCACCACAATGATGTTCTTCCTTGCATGTCATGGGGACGGTGAAGCAATGGTAGCTAAGAGGGAGGACCGGCCACCTCAGGGTCCACTAAATGTTACAATATGAGAGCAGAAATAAATCCTGTAATCAAGTAACAAAGAGGGCACACCGTCCTCTCGGGACCTGCGGGTGGTTTGTTATCTGGGGTAGCAGCAGTTCACATTACCGCAGGTACGGTTATATTACTACTGTAATATATAATACTAATTGAAATTCTGCATTTAGACTTGAGCACCAGAGAAAAGACGCCCAGTTTATTGTGAACTGAACCAGCTGGTGTGTGTAATGTGGACCGGTGGAAGGACACTCGTGTACATCAGTGAAGTACTGGGGAGCCAGCAGGGTCACCCCGTTTAATTTAAAAAAAAAAAAAAAACGTGCGCACACACACACACACACACACACACACACAATGCTGCAAATAGCAATTAAAGAATAATAACATAAAAGCAGACTTTGTGACCCTTGTTTCAAATGGAGGAGCCCGGCAGGACGGGTCCTCGTTCTGGTGCCAGTTCAGGTCTGAAACGAGACCCCGTCCTCTGAGTGTTCACTCTTTTATAGCGCTGTGGTGGCTGGAAGGGGGCGGAGTCAACTGGGCGGCGACTATTGGCCATTCACCCAGTCACATGGCTTGATTCAACTACTGCTTCACTCTCCCATTTGTTCTAAAATTGGCTTTACAGCGTCTCGTTGACACAAGCTCCTCCCCTTCTGAATATTAATGAGTTCTCTTATTGTGAATATTTTCTATGCAATTTTTTTTTTTTTTTTTTGCAGCTTGATGTTCTTTTATCCACTAGATGGCAGTAGAGTGCGGTCTCAAGTGGCCTAACGCTGTTCATTAAACGCCACCTCAAGTCCGACTCGGGCTTCACTGAGGACACTTGAGGTTAACACCAAGGAGGTTGGAGTGAACACATCTGCTGATCAGTGACAAAACAGCCAAATTAAATCCACTGGGATTCAAATCAAATTCAGTATAAAATAGACACTCACAGGCCACTTTATTAGGTAGACCTTGCTAGTCGTGGGCTGGACCCCCTTTGGCCTTCAGAACTGCCGTAATTCTTCATGGCGCTGATTCAACAAGGTGCTGCACACATTCCTCATGGATTTTGCTCCATATTGACATGACGGCATCACGCCTTTGCTGCAGATTAGTCAGCTACAAGTCCGTGATATGAATCTCCTGTTCCACCACATCTCAAAGGTGCTCTGCTGGATTGATGACTGGTGACTGTGGAGGCCATTCGAGTCCAGTGAGCTCATCGTCATGTTCAAGAGACCAGTCTGAGATGATCTGAGCTTTGTGACATGGTGTGTTATCCTGCTAGAAGATGGGGACACTGCAGTCATAAAGGGATGGACATGGTCAGTGACATTACTCGGGTAGGCTGTGGCATTTAAGTGATGCTCAGCTGGTACTAAGGGGCACAAAGTGTGCCAAGAAAATCTCAACATAACCAATTACACCACCAGCAGCCTGAACTGTTGATCCAAGGCAGGATGGATCGCTGCTTTCATGCTATTGACTCGTCAGACCAGGTGACGTTTTTCCAATCTTCTGTTGTCTAATTTTGTTGAGCCTGTGTGACTTGTGGCCTCACTTGCCTGGAGTGTCACCTGCTGTGGTGGTCTGCTGCTGTGGCCCACCTGCTCTTCTGCACACCTCGGTCGTATCGAGTGCGTATTTGAGTGCCTGTCGCCTTTCTGTCCACTCAGACCAGTCTGGCCATCTCCTCTGACCTCTGACCCATTCAACTGCCACTCACTGGATGTTTTTAATTTTTTCGGACCACTCTCTGTAAACCCTGGAGATGTTTGTATGTGAAGATCCCAGTAGATCAGCAGTTTGTGAGCAGCCCGTCTGGCACCAACATCCATGCCACGTTCAGAGCCTCTTCAGTCCCCTTCTTCTCCATTCTGATGCTGGGTTTGAACTTCAGCAGGTGGTCTTGACGACGTCTACAGGCCGAAATGGCATTGAGCTGCTACCATGTGATTGGCTGATTAGATAGTGGCGTTAAGAAGCTGTCGTACCTAATAAAGTGGCCGGTCATATAATAATGAAGTTCTTATCTTATTCTCGTCTTCTGCCCACACACCGAGTCTCTGGGTGCGCACGCCAGTGTTTCAGAATGGAGGACTGAGAGACGCGGCCATGCTGAGCTCTTTGATGTTCCTCTTTGCCCGCCACTGTCGTGTTTGCCCTGAACAGAAGGCAGCATGGGTGCCAGTCGTTTTCTGTGCCGTGCTATACCCTCTTGAGCTGACCAGGTGCCCTCAGCGAGGACGGACTCCACTGTGCACCTGTAGAGTTTTGTGAGAAGAGACGGAGACATGCGAGTTGCCCTCAGACATCAGGCTCAACAACACCTTGGCATTATTCTCTTTCTCGGCAGGAGACGTAATGCGATGTGCCCACTCATCAGTGATGGTCACCATGAAGAGGTCAGTGTGGTCTGCCTTCGGAGGTCTCTGCCCAGTTCCTTAGTCTCATTGTTGTCCTGGCACCACTGGGTCAGCAGGTAGGCCTTTTCTCGGTTGGTTGGTGGTGAGGCTTACGATGGCACGGAAGCCACCATTCACATTGGTTAACTCGTGTCATGTGACTAGTGACAGTTTATCTCAGGCCCGTCTGATTTCATCGCCTTGAGCTTCGACTTCTTCCAGGTAAACTGACTTGACTTGTGGAAGCGAGTACCAGTCATTGTGCCATGTCACTGGCACTGGCACTGGCACTCGCTGGCCAGTCTAGCAATGACAAAGATTTCAATCTTTCCACACGTTTCCTTTTCTGCTCATTAGTGTTGGTTGCACTTTATGAAACCCGCGTGTTTGCATTCCAGAGTCCACCTCACTGCCTCCTTTTGATTTCCTGACAGACCTAAAAATGAATGGTGGCCAGCAGTGATGCCCACGACTGCAGTTTTTCGTGTTGGCTGGCTGGGTGTGGACCCTGGGACGGCCTGGCATCCCGTCCGGAGTCGGCGTGCCAGGGTTAATCAATGGATGGAGGCCGTTCCCCTTTTCGTGCCTCGCGCTTCTTGATGTTGGCACGCTGGCTCCAGCCTGGCAGGCGTATTGTTTATTTAAGGAGCTGCTGACAGCCAAGCACTTCTGGTGCTGCGGGGCTCACTGAAATGCAGCTGTGTGCCAGCAGATTGAACGCCTGGTGAGTCATCGAGGTCATGAGAGCTTCTCGAATGTTCACAGCCCACCAGAGGTCACTCGCTGAGTAAAAGTCCATCCATTGCCTTACTGAAGCCACTTAACCGGATTATAAATCACAGGTATTGGCATTTATACTGGCATGAGCCCATGCTGGAAAGGATGCCAGTCTGCATTGAGGCAGACACACATCTGGGCACTTTACACCCATAAATTGTCCTAATCTGCTGACCTGGACACTTGCACTCCTCATAGATGGTGGCCTGATTTACAAAAGACATGAGAACCGTTGTGCCAGCGCTCCCTGTTGTCTGATTTCAGGATCATGGGAGTTGGCAATGCTGGGTTTAGAGTAGGAACCAATCCTGGCATTCATGCAGACGCACATGCCTGTACAGTTTAGAACCACAAGTTCTCCTAATTTTTGCCAACTTTTGGATTCTGCACACCCAAAGAAAACCTTAGTGGGCACAGGAAGGACATGCCAACTCCACACAGGCAGTGCCCAGGCTTGGAATAGAGCCCACACCACTGGGACTCCAAGACAGCGTCTCAGACTGCTGTGCCACTGTGCCGCCCATTCCAATCACTTTAGGCAACCCGGCAGCGTTGAGATCAGAGCGGGCAGCTGCCAGTCTCAGAGACCCAGCACTCCTGCAGTAGACCAACAAGCACATGTGGACACCATGAAGACTCCAGAGGCAGCGGGCCGGGATCTGAACCTGTCTCCATCATCTCATAACAACCGAGTCTCCCTAGGCCTGTTGGCATGGTAGGCAACCTGTAGTGGGTCAAGGAGAGAATCTGTGCCAGGCTTGAGATGCTGGAGAGATTGGCATTCATAATAATTTAAACAGGACGTGTTGTGCTTGTTGGTCACAGAGATGATTGTGGACTCTTTGGAACGGCGCATGGAGCCAACTACTGAGTGAAAACGTCTGTAAATGCGGGCACTGACTGGTCAGCACAATGACTTAGTGTGGACGGGCGCCGATTGTCTTAACCAGGAGCTTCACTGTTTGTAAGCAGTGGACGGTGAAGATTCTCCTTCTTGAATACGTTTGGGTTTTGTAGCTGTGCTACTTAAAATGGACTCCAATTCCCAGCAGCCCTGGGACTACTGTGCCACTGGGCAGCTTCAGCAGTGGCCGGGAGAAACGAGAGTCGAAGGTCAGGGCCAAATCTGCACCATTAACACACCCCTCGTGCTATTGTAGTCCGCCACGTGACGTCCATGTTTACCCCGACATTATGAACGGTGCTTAGGGTGCCAACATCTTTCTTGTCCTTGCACTTCATCACAATTATTATTTTTTTCTTTTTTGTCAGACAGCTATTGTCATATCACGGCAAAGCTTCACGTGACTGAATTCACCGGGCATGTCACACCGGTGAGGTCGTGCGGCGCCGGGTTCACTTTTCACGTCAACATCTGTGGACCAATTCACACCGTCGTCACTGTCACTCGATTCCAGCAGTGGCTCCGCTTCAGTTTGTTCTAAAACTGGTTGTGCAGCTTTTCATTGGCCACTGGGTTTTATCGTTGAAGGCTCCGCCCCACTCATGAATATTGATGAGTTACTGTGGAGTTACCATTTAAAGTACAGACGGGGACAAAATTTACTACTCCCCTCCCTGCTGTCTGCCCCCTAAAACTTAACGACATGAAAAGCAATTGTGCCCCCCCCCCCCCCCCCCCCCCCCCCCCCGTGTACCTGCATGGGCATTGAGAATGGAAGGCCAACCCCGCCAGAAAAATCACCCAGACTGTGCTGCTTTCTCCACTAGATGGCAGCAAAGACCCTGCGATAAAGAAGACTCGCCGTTCGTTTTCCATTCCAGCATGGCGTCTGCTCCCCTCTGCCCCGAGATGTGTCACATGTCCTTCGAGGGGACAATGAGAGTGCGGCTGGAAAACCGTTTTGTCAACTTTGTGGTTTTTCACAGTCCGGGTAATAAAAGGGAGTTTGATTTGGAAGCCCCCAAAGTCCCCAAAGAGTTAATAATATGTCATCGAGTGAAGCACAGCAAGTGTGACAAGGGACCAAGTGTTAACTCGGACTTTGGTACACTTTGGTAATCCCCGAGTAGTCGCAGGGTGTTGTGCCGTGTCAGCCACTGTGGATGCAATGAGACGTCAAGCCAAACGACCCCTTTGATCGGCTAACTGACCAGATTACGATTGGCAAAGTTTTCAAGGGAACTCCGACGACTCCTTCAGGTGAGATGTAGAAGTACGGAATGAAGAAGAAGAAGAAGAAGAAGGCACCTTAAACTCCCACAGAGCATGCTGGGAGTTGGAGTTCACTGCAGCCCTGCTGTGTTTAATGGGTGCTGATGAGGCTGCTATTATGATGGGACTCCGGGGCCACACCTGGGGGTACATCTGGCACATTCTAAAGGGGCACCTGGAGTGTTTAAATGGCGGCAGCTGCCACCAGTTTAGGGAGGAAGGGAGGAGGAGTGGAGGAGTGGAGGCAGACGAGAGAGAGAGAAGAAAGAAGGTAAAGAAAAGAGACTGAGGTGCTTTTCTGTACTTGATTGTACGGTGCTGCTGCTCTGGGGGGGGGCGATAGGGGGGGACGTCTCCCACCAAATAAACGTCAGCTGTGTGTCTGTCTACGTTGGCCGCCCCCCTGCATTGTATTAATGGGACGCACGCCACAGCGCCCCCTGTCTGTCTGTCTGTCTGAGTGACCCCCCCCAGCTTTAAATGCCATTTTCTATTAATGTTGACTTCTCACACACATGAAAAAGGCAAGAAAACAAGAATGAAAAATGTCCATCTTTAATTCTACTTAAATAAAAAGTGAGAACAAAAAAAAAAAATCACAAAACTGTACAGACGGAGAAAATCAAAAGAAAAGTCTAAAATTAGACAACATGTAAACAAACAAACAAACAAACAAACACAAACAAACACTGCTTGTGTGAGCCGACAGAATGAAACCCGAGTCTGGCGCCCTGAGGGGTTGAAGTCCGAGCCCAAGTGCCTTCGTGATGCGAGTTCGGCGATGTGCCCGGCGAATGGGAATTACACAAAATTTTTTTTTTTAACCCCCCCCCCCCCCCACCGCCCTTTTTAATATTCCTTTGTGGCTTTTTTGTATTTTTTTTTTTTTTTTTTAAGATCTTTCGAGTTTAACAACCTCAAGTCGACCAGTAAACTACACACACTGGACGGGCGCCCCCTCTGGGCTGGGGTCCTAAATGACACCTGGGATGGCCGGCCAGTCAATGAAATGAACTTTAAAGCATTTGATGGAAAAGAAAACTTAACTGCGTGACCCACCTGTGACTGAAATAAAACACGATGTGTGTGTGTAAGTGCGAGTGGGTCTGTGTGGCTGCCAAGCCATCCCAGTGAAACACAAGTGTGTGATGTGTGGTGGCCGTGAGTGTCCCCCTCTGACTGTCCTGCAGGTGTCGCCGTTGTGCCACTCTGTAGCGTCCATCGAGATTCGAGTGGCTGCCAGCCGGGCGTCTTCTCATTAAAACTCTTTACCCTAAAACCCCTCTGACTGCCCCCTGAATGAGGCCTACACCCCTCGTGACGCCACAACGTTATTTTTATTCTTTTTCTCTCATTAGCTTATTAAAAACAAAACTCCAAACGCATGCAGACCACCGGTATGGGCGTCGTCCCACACGCATTCGACTTTCGTGGATGGTGGTCCGCAGTGCTCTCTTTGATACTCACAAGTATTTTTCAACCCAATTCTGTTTTAAATTCTGGAGGTGGCAGCCTTCCTGCGGCTCGACCCTTAAGATGGCCGCTCGCTCCGTAACTCCGTCTGTCTGTCCGTTCAGAATCACGGGCGGGGGGGGTGAAGGATTTGAGCCGCGACAAAGAGGACTTCGTGATTCTTTACATTTATATGGCGCTTTGCTCACTTCTCGATGTGCTCGCCACGCAGGGAGGACTGTGGTGCGGACCCTCGATCTCCTTTAGTGCGAGTTACTTGGGGGGTATGGGGGGGGGGGGGTCGATGTGCTAAAGATCTGCGCCTGCGCTCAGGACTGCTGGGCACTGCCAGTTGTATGGTGTGAACTGCCACCCTCGCTGTGATTCTGTTTGTGGGACTCGCTTTTGAATAATAAACTCCTCATGAATAATTAATGAACTAATCATGAATAATTAATGAACTCCTCATGAATAATAATAAGTAAGCCCCGTTTCCCAGTTCTGCTCTGTTCTGTTGCTGGGATTGAATTTCCTTTCTCGGTGAAGTACATGGGGGGGGGGTTCACCTCTGACCATGACAGTCATACCAGGGCTACGGTGACGGCCACTCGAGTGTCACTGTGATTTGAGTCGCACCCTAAGGGACAGCGGTGGGCAAAGTGGGTCCTGGGGGGCCACGGTGGCTGCAGGTTTTTGTTCTGACGGTACGCGAGCCGCCGTTCATTTCACAGTCTCTGCTGCCCTCTAGTGTGGGAAACCAGCTGATCCACCATGGAGGGACGTCACTGTCACTGTCACTGTTGCAGCCTTCTAACCCTCCATGTGGACTTTGGTCGACTTCTTCCCTGACCGAGTTTGTCAATCTTTTTTTTTTTTTTTTTTTTGGGTGTACTCCCTCCCAGTAGGCCCATTTGTTCCATATTGTGCATAAGCCTGATTGTCGTCACCCCCCCAGGCCTGAACTCACCCTGTGCTTAACGTTCTGACCTCGGGCCCGCATTCGTCATCACCGTGTGACTTTGTGTAAAACCAAACCAAAATCCGGCAAAACAAATGTCCCTTATTGTGTGGCTCTTTTGGAGACGTGTAGGGCAGGGTGGCACTCGCCCCTCTTACCGCGCTGCCTGCTGCTGTCATTCTACTGCTAACAACTCTCACAGCTTCATCTCAGTTTAATCCTGATGCTCTGTATGTTCATTTAATTATCAATATCATTCCTGGTGGCTCTGTAATCCGTACTAACCCCTACTTTCTCTTCTGTTCTTTTTATGGTTTTCTGTGATGCCAATCTGCGCCCCCACCACCTGATCAAAGCACCGTGATGTCCCTCCATTGATGGATTGAAGACCAGAAGTCCCCGTGACCGTCATCATCAAGTTCTTCCATGTGAACCCTGAACACCATGAGGACTGACTGTGAGGTCATTGGTGTCAGGTAGAATGTGGGGGGGGGAGGGGGCATGGTGGTCATGGTGGTCTCGTGGCCCCCTGCAGATTTTATTTATTTATTTATTTTTTGTTTTTTCTGTCCTCCCTGGCCATCGGACCACCTTACTTTTATTCTATGTTAATTACCCATCCATCCATCCATTATCCAACCCGCTATATCCTAACTACAGGGTCACAGGGGTCTGCTGGAGCCAATGCCAGCAGGATACAAACCCCGGGCAGGGCGCCAGCCCACCGCAGGGCACACACACACTAGGGACAATTTAGAATCGCCAGTGCCCCTGACCTGCATGTCTTTGGACTGTGGGAGGAAACCCACGCAGACACGGGGAGAACCCGGGAAGTGGACCCAGGTCCCAGCGCTACCCACTGTGCCACCCTTCTACGTTACTTAGTGTTCCCTAATTCTATTTATTTTGTCTTTTTTCTCTTTCTTTATCCTGTAAAGCGCTTTGAGCTCATCATTTATATGAAAATGTGCAACAGAAAGAAATGTTGTCATTCGTGCCGCGCGTGTGAGAAGATTTTTACGGAGACAAATGACGTTAAGGGAGGAAATGTGCCGCTTGTCTTCCATCCATTTTCCAACCCGCTGAATCCAAACACAGGGTCACGGGGGGTCTGCTGGAGCCCGTCCCAGCCAACACAGGGCACAAGGCAGGAGTGCCGCTTGTCTTGCCAACTCCAATTCACGTTCACGTGTGAGGCGAGGATAACAATCGCTTTGTAACTCAAATGGCGTCGAGTGAAGTGAGAATTGCGCTCTCGACTTCACGTCACGTCGGTTTTCTGTCCTCGGAGACGTTTAGCGATCACACTGTTCCTGAGTGCCACTCACTGAGTCGGGCCCACCCCTAGGGCACAGGGTGGTACGGTTGGCCTGGCACGGAGCGATCCCACTAGTCAAACGAATGAGACTTTGGGGGATTACATGAAGACAAATGGACTCGGGCACGGAATGAACTGCCAGTGTGGGTACCCCCTTAGTCTGCGATGGCAGGAATTTGGCTGAAAATTCTTTAACCCTTAAACCGCCACAACCGACCATAGTCGCATCCCAGTGCAATTTGCCAGCATGCTGGAGCTGATCAGTCCATGGCACACATTTATTGAGCAGCCAGCTGAGGACCACTGGCGCCCCCCTACAGTGTCACTGTCCCTGGGATTGAGCCTGTGAGCGTCGAACTCTGTGTGCCCACGTGCTGCCAGTTCAAGTGCAGTCGGCGACTTACTGAATTTCATCCATGGCGTCGCTTGCCCCTTGTCCATATAATAATCGATTGTTGCAGTAGATTTTACAGTTCAGTGGCGGAGTGTAAAATGATCAGAGAGTCGCAGTAATTGTGAGGCTCTTTGCAGGAATAATATAAATGTTTTCCATTCAAATGTCACTTTTTCTTTGTGAATTGTGATGTTTACTTAAAAAGTGCAGCAAAAACGTATCTGGCGTCTGGGGGGGGGTTGGTTTGCATGAACCCCCAAGTATGTGGCAGTTTAAGGGTTAAATTCATACATTTCCTGTGCTGTTTTACTTTTAATTCACCATTTTTGGTGAGTTTGCCCCCCGCACCCCCCACTTGTATCCAAGTCCCGTCCACACTAATTGCTAAAGCGCCATCTTGTGCTCATTTGTTAGAAATGTTTCTTAACTCTTTAGGGCGGGTGTCGTCGTTAATCTGACACACAAACCCTGAGGGCTGACGTTGACCAAAGTCGATATTCAGGAGCGGAGGGCGATAATTGGCTGTAAACGCCGACCAAACTCGCCGTCATGTTAGAGGTAGACTCTCGTTGTTAGGAGGAACGTCAGACTCGGCGACTTGACGTCTAAGCCTTAAGCGTGCGTGAGAAGCGAAGAGCAAACAAAAACGGCACCCGCATCTGCTGAGAGCCAAATACCACGTGGGTGACGTTTTTTACGTGTTCTCGCGGAGTCGGACTCGGATTTTAATGCGAGTGATCTGGAGATCGCACAGGGGAGTGAGGTACCTGCACTGATGCGCCTCCAGTGAGGGTCCGGAGGAATACCCAGACGTCAAGATGACTACTGGTGGTCTCGATGGATTACTGGCCACTGGACCACTTCAGGCTGCTCTTTCCTGAAGCTGCCTTTCGGCTAACGCCTGACGAGACCAACAGGTAGGCCGAGCCGTGTTTCAAGCTCTACCACATCTCAGGGGGGTGATATGGACGGGACACCCCAGAGTCTTCAGCAGGGGGTCCTCAAACTCAGTCCTGGGGACCCTCTGTGGCAATCCGTCGTAATAATTGTTCTCATTTAATGAGCTGGGCTTTATTGTTCTACATTCAGAACAGCACAAGGTTTGAATTTTAAACTTGTATATAAACGTCTACGTGTGGCAATGTGTGTGTGTGTGTGTGTGTCACTGTCTGTCCGTCCGTCTGGCGCGGAAGTGAGCGGTGGAGTCGGGGTAAGGGCTACAAACTCCGAGGATACACAAGCGATGCGAGCACATCGGCAAAACGAAACCTCTGAAGAAGACAAAGTCGCTCAGCCGCTAACATCGCCCAGTGGAGTTCCTTTCAATTACCGGACATCTCGACATTTCAGTTATTTTTCTGACGATTTCAACAGTTTCTAGGACCCCGGGCTTACACAGCTAGTATAAAATATTTAGAAGTATTTCTACTGTTGGCCGAAGAAGAAGGAGAAGAAAAGGGTGGAGACGTGTCCAGAGGCAGGAGGAGAAGAGGAAGGTAAAGAGAGTGGAACTGAGGGTAGGAACTGTGAATGTTGGCAGTATGACTGGCAAGGGGGGAGAGTTAGCCGACATGATGGAGAGAAGGAAGGTGCAAGAGACTAAATGGAAGGGGAGTAAGGCCAGGGGGATTCAGATTGTCTATCATGGTGTGGATGGGAGGAGAAATGGAGTAGGAGTTACTCTGAAGGAACAGCATGTCAACAACAACAACATTTATTTCTGTCGCACATCTTCATACAAATAATGGAGCTCAAAGTGCTTTACATGATGAAGAAAGAGAAAAAAAGACAAAATAAGAATTAAAATAAGAGAACACTAATTAACATAAAATAAGAGTAAGGTCTGATGGCCAGGGAGGACAGAAAAAAAAACCAAAAAAACTCCAGACGGCTGGAGAAAAAAATAAAATCTGCAGGGGGTCCGAGGCCACGAGACCACCCAGCACCCTCTGGGCATTCTACCTGACATAAATGACCTGTCAGTCAGTCCTCATGGTATTCAGGGCTCTCATGGAAGAACTTGATGACGACGGTCACGTCAAGAGTGTCCTGGAGGTGAAAAGAGTGTCAGGCAGAGTGAGGATGATGAAGCTGAAACTGGAGGTGTGATGATGAATGTTCTTAGTGCATATGCACCGCAAGTTGGGTGTGCAATGGGTGAGAGAGAAGATTTTTGGAGTGAGTTAGATGAAGTGATGATCAGTGTACCGAAGGGACAGAAAGTGGTGATTGGAGCGGATTTCAATGGACATGTTGGTGAAGGGAACAGAGGAGACGAGGAGGTGATGGGTAGGTATGGTGTCAAGGAGAGGAATGAAGAAGGTCAGAGGGTAGAGGATTTTGTCAAAAGGATGGACATGGCTGTGGTGAATACGTATTTTAAGAAGAGGGAGGAACATAGGGTGACGTACAAGAGTGGAGGAAGAGTCACACAGGTAGATGACATCCTATGCAAAAGAGTCAATCTGAAGGAGACTGAAGACTGCAAAGAAGTGGCAGGAGAAAGTGTAGTTAATCAGCATAGGATGGTGGTCTGTAGGATGACACTGGAGATCAAGAAGAGGAACAGAGTGAGGGCAGAGCCAAGGATCAAATGGTGGAAGATGAAAAAGGAAGACTGCAAGGTTCAGTTTAGGGAGAAGGTGAGACAGACACTGGGTGGCAGTGAAGAATTAAGACAGCAGGGAAACTACAGCAGATGTAGTAAGGGGGACAGCAAGAAGGGTGCTTGGCGTGACATCTGGACAGAGGAAGGAGGAAAAGGAAACCTGGTGGTGGAATGAGGAAATACAGGAGAGTATACAGAGGAAGAGGATGGTGAAGAAGTGGGATAGTCAGAGAGATGCAGAAAGTAGACAAGAGTACAAGGAGATAAGGCGCAAGGTGAAGAGAGAGGTGGCGAAGGCTAAAGAAAAGGTGTATGATGAGATGTATGAGAGGTGGAACACCAAGGAGGGAGAAATGACCGGTGAGCTACAGAGACGGGCCAAGATGAGAAAGATGTGCAGCACGTTAGGGTGATAAAGGATAAAGATGGAAACGTACTCGCAAGGGAGGAGGACCTGTTGAGCAGATGGAAAGAGTACTTTGAGAAGCTGATGAATGAAGAGAATGAGAGAGAGAAGAGGTTGGATGATGTGGAGATAGTGAATCAGGAAGTGCAATGGATTAGCAAGGAGGAAGTAAGGACAGCGATGAAGAGGATGAAGAATGGAAAAGCCGTTGGTCCAGATGACATACCTGTGGAAGCATGGAGGTGTTTAGGAGAAATAGCAGTGGAGTTTTTAACCAGATTGTTTAATGGAATCTTGGAAAGTGAGAGGATGCCTGAGGAGTGGAGAAGAAGTGTACTGGTGCCGATATTTAAGAATAAGGGGGACGTGCAGGACTGTAGTAACTACAGGGGGATAAAACTGATGAGCCACAGCATGAAGTTATGGGAAAGAGTAGTGGAAGCTCAGTTAAGAAGTGAGGTGATGATTAGTGAGCAGCAGGATGGTGTCATGTCAGGAAAGACCACCACAGATGTGATGTTTGCTCTGAGGGTGTTGATGGAGAAGTCGAGAGAAGGCCACAAGGAGTTGCATTGCGTCTTTGTGGATCTGAAGAAAGCAAATGACAGGGTGACTGAGAGGAGCTGTGGTATTGTATGAGGAAGTCAGGAGTGGCAGAGAAGTACGTGAGAGTTGTACAGGATATGTACGAGGGGAGTGTGACTGTGGTGAGGTCTGCGGTTGGAGTGACGGAGGTGGGATTACATCAGGGATCGGCTCTGAGCCCTTTCTTATTTGCAATGGTGATGGACAGGTGGACAGACGAGATTAGACAGGACTCCCCGTGGACTGTGATGTTTGCTGATGACATTGTGACCTGCAGGTTGAGGAGACCCTGGAGAGGTGGAGATATGAGAGGAGAGGAATGAAGGTCAGTAGGACCACCAAGACAGAATACATTTGTGTGAATGAGAGCGAAGTTAGTGGAATGGTGAGGATGAGGGGAGTAGAGTCGGTGAATATGGAGGAGTTTAATTACTTGGGATCAACAGTACAGAGTAGTTGGGATTGTGGAAGAGAAGTGAAGAAGAGAGTGCAGGCAGGGAGGAACGGGTGGAGAAGAGTGTCAGGAGTGATTTGTGACAGACGGTGTAGAAGGGAAGGTCCAGTGAGACCAACTATGTTATATGGGTTGGAGACGGTGGCACAGGAGACAGAGCTGGAGGTGGCAGAGTTAAAGATGCTAAGATCTGCATTGGGTGTGATGAGGATGGACAGGATTAGAAATGAGGACATTAGAGGATCAGCTTAAGTTGGACGGTTGGGAGACAAAGTCAGAGAGGCGAGATTGCGTTGGTTTGGACATGTGCAGAGGAGAGATGAGGGGTATATTGAGAGAAGGATGCTAAGGATAGAGCTGCCAGGGAAGAGGAGAAGAGGAAGGCCTAAGAGAAGGTTTATGGATGTGGTGAGAGAGGACATGACGGTGATGTGTGACACAGCAAGATGACGAGGACAGAAAGATATGGAAGAAGATGATCTGCTGTGGCAACCCCTAACGGGAGCAGCCGAAAGAAGAAGATGATTTTGTCTTTTTCTGTGGAGTTTGCTTCTTTTGTTGTACTTAACTCCTACTTTTTCTTCTGTTTTTTCCAGTTTTCTATGATCTGTGATCTGCACCACCACCACCTGATCAAAGCACTGTGATGTCCCCACATTGATGACCACCCACATGTCCGTCATCATCAAGTTCTTCCACGTGAACTCTGAACACCATGAGGACTGACTGTGAGGTCATTGATGTCAGGTAGAATGCCTAGAGGGGGCTGGGTGGTCTCGTGGCCCCCTACAGATTTTATTTTTTTCTCCAGCCGTCTGGAGTTTTTTTGTTTTTTTTCTGTCCTCCCCAGCCGTCGGACCACTTAACTTTTATTCTATGTTAATTAGTGTTCCCTAATTCTATTTTCTTATTTATTTTCTCTTTCTTCATCCTGTAAAGCACGTTGAGCTCATCATTTGTATGAAAACGTGCGACAGAAAGAAATGTTGTTGTTGTATCCTAATGACGACCATTAAAAAGGAGAAGAGCAGACCCCTGGGAAGACCACACTGAATGATCGAAGGCTGCACCTACTTTAGCGTCAGGCCCACTAATTAGTAAATCGTGGAATAAAATAACCGGAAAAGAACAACGGAAATCTGCATGGAAATATTGTTAAAAAGTAAAGGGCGCATGTCCTATACAAGTGCTTAGCACATCTTAATACAAATTTACCAAACTTAGTTTCATACATTGAGTCCAAAACACAGAAAATGGGCAATAAATAAGAGCTCACGTCATTGAAAAAGAGAAAACGGGGGGGAACAAAACCTGCAGTGACGGGGGGTCCGCAGGACTGAGACGGGGAGCCACTGGGCTACAGTAGAGGCTCAGACGACATCCACCGCTCTGACATTTGCCATTCATGATTGGTTTTGATTGTTCTGTGATTTCGTCGTTTTGGGAAAAAAATATTCAACTCTGGGGGGAAAAACCAAAAAAAAAAAAAACCAAATCCGCCCTAAAAGACTTCAGGGGTCAGTTTGGAATTTTCAAGTCAAAGTTATTACTTTACAAACACCGTCTTGTATGCGTCTGACATGCAACATTTTGTTGTGAATTTAAGCAGTTCTTACACATTTTAAAAATCTACAGAGCACGTCCTGGTGTTTTATAATGAACCCTATGGGGCACGGAGCGTAAAAACTTCCCGAATTCGTTTGTTTTTCACGCCATAACAGTTGTCGAGCCATGATCCGCGTCTTGTGGTTACACGCTCACTGGCACACGAAAACCTCGATTATCGTCTTTTATTCGTACGTGAGGGATTATGAGCACAAACCATGTGACCGCGCACCACCGGTATGGCAGCCAAGAGCAGGATTGTCTGACTGCTCTCTCTAAACTAATGATGCTTCAAATTCCTGTGAGCGAACACCCGTGTGAATGAAACAAAATCGTGCCACGTCTCATATCAACGTTCCAATGGGGAGGTCTGTCATTAATCGGCGAATTGTGTGATATCCGTAAACCAGAGTTTGTTAAACTGTGCGTCGGTTTATGTTGCAGAGGGTCACGAGTCACCACTGTATGTAAGGATGATGAGTCACTTAAGGTTTGTGAAGTATGTCACGGCGGGTTGATTAAACAATCGACATCTCTCTGTTATGACGATGGGTGGCGATTCTCGAAGTGGGGGGGGACCTCCCACCTGCCATGTAGATCACGGGCAACTCTCTGAGTCTCTAAGTGGCTCACCCCACCCCACAAAGTCGATCATCTGCTACTCTCCAAGAGGGGACCCCACCCAATAGTCTGAAAGACAGAAATAAGGACAAGATTGGGTCGAGAGAACAGAAAAAGTTTAAGAAAAACTCGGAAGGACGCGTTAAAAAAAAAAATTCAGAAATGTATCGAAATCATTTTAGCATTCTACTGATACTGGGATGTGACATTGTGAGAGTCTCACTCGGCCCGGCAGACAACTTAGATTGGAACCTGAATTTTTCAAAAGATGTGCCATCCTATGAAGTCTTCAGATTTGTTTGGAATTTTGAATCCGTTTTACTGAAAACAACTAAATTCGATCCGACTGACTCTGCTAAGCCCATTTTTGGTAGGACGCTTGTTCGCCGATTGCATTGAAGACATCGGAATTTCATGGAATGGAAAAAGCTCGTCCACAATCGCTGATCTAGTTGATCTGTGAGACGAGTGCCCATGGGACCGACGTCTACACGCACTCAGATATCGAGATTGGACATAAGATCCTCGACATGCCTGAGAGTCGAGCGTGCGAGTGCTGTCGTGTATTCATACGTGACGGATTATGAGCAGCGTGCCATGTGACCACTCGACACACACGCGTTACGCACCAGCAAAAGCTCGGATTGTCCGATCACTCAGTCTAAATTTAAGGAAGCTTGAAATTCCACACTCTCGCATCAGTGAAAAATTCACCCCACGTTGTGTATCACTCTTCTCAATCTAAGGGATTGTCTGTCGTTTATCTATTAATTTCTTTTATTTCCTTAAACGCATTGGAAGGACATGTTAAATATGTCCAGCGAAAAAAAATGTATCGAAATTATTTTAACAGTCTGCTGAAAGAGATGACGGGTCAAACTGGGATGTGACGACGTGGTGGATTAGAACCTGAACTTCTAAAACGTTGTGCCGACTATCTAACGCCATGCTATGTAAGGTGTGTACCGTTCAGTGGGGACGAAGTTTATTGAAAGTTATTGAAATTCTTTTAAACCATCTATCAACAGTTACCATGAGTCACACTGAGATGTGACATTGTGACAACATCACAAATTGGAATTGTAAGACGTCCTCCGCCACCGACAACCTTCA